>NC_141614.1:12975747-13275747 GCF_047967505.1 Dipteris shenzhenensis | reverse complement strand
AATAGATGATTTCTAAAAATAAAATTTAAATGTTATATTTAATTCAAAACTTCCCTAATTTAAAAAATAACATGCAAACTACTTTAATCTCTTTTTTTTTAATATATGATTTTAAAAAATAAAATATATACTTTCTGACATTTAAATAAAAACTTCACTAACTTAAATAACATAAAAGCTACCTTAAACTCTTATTTTCTTTTTTTTTTTAAAGATGATTTTTAAAAGTAAAATTTAAACGTTGTTTTATTTAAATAAAAATAGCACTAATTTAAAAAATAACATAAAAACTACTTTAATCTCTCTTTTTTTAAATAGATGATTTTAAAAAACAAAATATATACATTTTCACATTTTAAATAAAAAATTACGTAATTAAAAAAAATTATTTAAAAAAACTTTAAAATGCATTTGAAATTTTGAAATATTTTATAATTAAATTACATATTCCTATAAACTAAAATAATATAAAAGCTAATTTAAACTCTTATTTTCTTTTTTTTAATAGATGATTTCTAAAAATAAAATTTAAACATTAAATTTAATTCAAAACTTCAGTAATTTAAAAAATAACATAAAAACTACTTTAATCTCTTTTTTTTTAATAGATGATTTTAAAAAATAAATTATATACTTTTTGACATTTAAATAAAAACTTTACTAACTTAAATAACTTAAATAGCATAAAACCTACCTTAAATTCTTATTTTCTTTTTTTTTTAAAGATGATTTTTAAAAATAAAATTTAAATATTTTTTTATTTAAATAAAAATAGCACTAATTTAAAAAATAACTTTAATCTCTTTTTTTTAATAGATGATATTAAAAAACAAAATATATACATTTTCACATTTCAAATAAAATATTATGTAATTCAAAAAATAATTTAAAAAAACTTTAAAATGCATTTAAAATTTAGAAATATTTTATAATTAAATTAGATATTCCTATAAACTAAAATTTAAATAAATTTTTGCAAAAAAAAATGCTACATAAAAAAAACCTTACTTGGAATCTCCCGCTCCATCCATCTCCGTCGTTGTTCGTTGTTCGTTCTCCGTCGCTGTCACAATTCCGTCGAGCTCCCACAAATCCATCGATTTCGATGAGGAGGAGCTCGATCGAGGTATGAAGAATGAGGGGGGTCCCTCTCTTTATATACAAAAATTTAGGGTTTCACTACCTCGATCGAGGTATTTCACATGCCACATACATATTGATCCATCATACCTCGATCGAGGTATAGACATGCCACGATACCTCGATCGAGGTATTTTACATGCCACATATACATCGCTCTGTCATACCTCGATATCTCGATCGAGGTATTCGACATGCTCCATACACATCGGTCCATCTACCTCGATCGAGGTATGGACCTGCCACGATACCTCGATCGTCGAGGTATGTCAGCTACCAGCTGGATGCTACATACCTTGATCATGGTATCAGACATGCGGCCAAGTCATCGGTCCAGCATACTAGGATCGAGGTTCCTGGACTTGCCACGTTACCTCGATCGAGGTATGTCAACTGCCCTGTCGGATGGCACATACCTCGATCGAGGTATTTGACACGATCGAAGACATCTATCCACGATACCTCGATCGAGGTATGTGGACTTGCCATAATACCTCGATCGAGGTATAGCTGGCTTGCCACGATACCTCGAACGAGGTATAGGTGGCATGCCACGAGATCTCGATCGAGGTATAGGCTCGGTTCGGTGAAAAAAAGTCTAGGACCTCAATCGAGGTATTGGCTTGGCTCGGTTGTCCTCGTGTGTGAGTTTCATTGGAGATAATATCTCGATCAAGGTATTGCACACCGAAGCAAAACCTTTGTATTTTCACTCGAGCACGTGCCACACTCACCCGAAAGTGGTCCGGAAGTGGACACCCTTAGCTTGCTACCTCCCTTTAAGTTTGAAGACTCATTTGGAACCAATAGGGTGGCATCCAAGAGGGAGTGAGACAATGTCCCAAGTATTATTTTTTGGTATGGATAGGAGTTCATTACCCATAGCAACCTCCTCCAACCAATAGGGAGAAGCTTGAGCCTCCTGTAAAGTTCGGAAGCTTGGTGGGGGAGTAACCACCCTCGCTGAAGTAACGTGCACATAAACATGAATAGCTATAGTGAATATGCATGAGATTTCTCTACCTCTTCAGATTCTTGTAAAGACTTTGATGATGAGGCTTCACCAAAATGGCAAAGAAACCTATTATTGGCACGTAGCAACATGTGAGCGCGAGCACACTCATCCTCCTCCAAATCAATTGAACTCATAGGATCGATACTTCTCCCAAAATTATACGGCAAGAGACTCTTGATTAACAAGAGATGTTGCATGAATACTTGCCATACATAGAAATGCTTGCCATTTAAAAATTCTTGAGCCATAAGATCCCAAAAACATTAAAACACCTCCCCTTTTTATAATATTTCACCTTGAGCCGAGTAAAGAAAATTCCCTTGAAAAAAAACATTGGCTTGCCAAGAGAACATTAAGGCTTAAATGGCATAAAGAAAGTTTTCAAATGAGTCCTTTAAAATGAGGAAAATGGACTATAAAGGGACAATCAACTCAATGGTTGACTTGCATAAAAATACCTTAGGAAAAGGATTTAAGGGAGTGACCATTAATCTTCCATGTGCCATCATATGAGGAGGTTCACCAGTCCTCCAGCTCACCACGCTAAAACTCCATCATTAGGAAAAAGCAAAGCTAATTTTTGAGCCTTGTAAACAATTCATGCTTTTCTAATTTTCTTAGCTTAAAATTAAAAAGTTATAGAGTGAGAAGCACAAATTTATATGGGCGAGTACTCAATTGGAGATGTAAATTGCAGAATAGATAAACTGACATTTTGAAGTTCCCACTTGAGCGTTTTTTAGTGTTTCATAAATGCTATGTCCAAGGACCCAAATGGTTTTCTACTATTTGGTGTGAAATTTGGCGGTTTTTGCATCACCATTGTGTCCAGAGCAGGCAAAAATCTGCAAAAAGATTTTTGAATCACTAAATTAACCTCCTGTAGGGGTTAGAATGACCAAAATAGGCCCCAAATGGCTTTCTTAAGCACATTCCTATCAGGCACCTGTTTTGGTCATTTTGACCTCTCTAGGAAGACATTTATGACACACTAAAAAGCGCTTGAGTGGAAACTTTAAAATGTTAGTTTTTTTGTTTCGGGATTTGGTATAGCATTTATGACACACTAGAAAATACGAGCGGGAACTTCAAAATATCAGTGTGTTGCACGTCTCTACAAAGATAAAGTCTATTTAAAAAAAAAAGAAAAGCATTTCCAACGTAACATTGGCCTCCCTCTCATTTGAGGATCTCTATTTTTTGTCTAACCTAAAAGGCCCTAAAATGAGCTCCGTTTTTTCCTAATGTGACCTGTGCATGCACGATTTAGAGCTACCATACCCATACTAGTATTGGGAGGGTTCTTCCATGCTAGCTCTCATCGTTGACTCATTTCAAAGCACATCCCAAGTTCAAGCCCTTTTTTGGCCTTGCTAAGAGAGCATTCCCACCTTGCGTAGATCATCTGCGATATTGTGAGGAGCCCAATATGCCTCATTGATCAGAGGAGCTATTCCCCGTGTTGGGATCCATCCATTTGCCATTCAATTCATGCTGTAGACAAAGATATCATCTCGATATCATCCATTTACCGTTGTTGGATAAATCCTTAATTCACGTCCCCCAAAAATCATGCGCTTAACATCGACCAATTCTTCGATGTTCGCACACAATTTCTTTCCACCTTCATTCTAGGTTAAGGAGTGTGGGAATAGTGGCAGGCGTATTTTCCATGAAAATAGCGATAAGATTGGAAATGTGCTCTAAGGGTCCATGGAAAGTGCTCTAATTGTTAACCAATCCCTCTTTACCCTTGCTTTGGTCAAGTGACCAACTTCATTAAAAGCAAGTAGGAGCAAGCTCACCCACTTAAGAAATAATGCCATGTAATGAGTTAATTGTTTTAAAGCATTAACTTGACTTCTTAACTACTCTTACATTCATTAAAAGCAAGCAGGGCCATACTGGCATTTTCCAAAAGCCTATGGTAAAGTCATAACTTTTTAAATAGAGGAGTGTTATAGGATGGTGATTTTTAAAATAATCCCTATTTTAATGAGACTTAGCCCCCCCCCCCCGCCCCCCTTCTCTCTCTCTCTGTGTGCCCTCCCCGCCCACCCCTATTCGTCCACCCATGAGCATTCATGAGGCGTTCATGTGTTAGTTATAGAGTCATTAACCCTAGTTGCCTAAGAGAGTTCAAGATTTCACATGCATGCATATTTATGATGTGTTAGAATTACCTAGTTTTAAAGGAGAAATTTTAAATAAACAAAAATATCATAGCAACACTTTTGAAGGATTTGAATCCTAAATCATCCTATACTCCAGTGAAAGGGAACTTTCCAATATGTGTTCCAACATCGAGAGTCTTTATGTAGGTAGAAGAGGAGTGTCCAATTGAATGCATCCACAATAGCCCATTCTTATATGGAAGAGCATCCTACTATAAACAATATCTTTGGCTAAATACAACAAGTATAAATGTAATACAAAATCCACATAATATATTGGCCTTTTCCAAGTCAAAGTTTTGGTTTTTGCTCTCAAGAACATGAAGATATTACAAAAGTGGATAATATACTTGCAAAGACACAATTGAACATAGAAACTATCCACAAAGCATATACCAAATGTACAACGACTTCATAAGGTCAAAAGGATGAGCATACACAAGGATCAAGAATCAAGACTAATGTATGCTTTTCAAAATTGCTTGTAGTACCAAAGCATAACCCCTTTGTCAATAGAGGCAAGATCTTTATATAATGAATCCCCTTGCTTTGAAAATCCTTTACTTTCACTAGGGGGCCCATACTTAGATTAAAGAGGAAAAGACCTCCAATTGTAGATGACCACCAGGGGTTGTCCCTCCTACTAAAATTTTGTTTTAATTAAAGAAGGTTACTCCATCTTCATCATCACTAATAAGAGATTCTCCCATCAACTTCTTTATTTTATCAATCTTTATCACCATTGCCATTACCATTTCTTTGTCACCTTTTGTGAGTTTTGTGAGTCAATGCTCTCTTTTGCATAGTTGTCCCCCCCCCTTTCCTCCCCCCCCCCCCCCTCTCTCTCTCTCTCTCTCTCTCTCTCTCTCTCTCTCTCTCTCTCTCTCCCTCTCCCTCCCTCTCCCTCTCTCTCTCTCTCTCTCTCTCTCTCTCTCTCTCTCTCTCTCTCTTCTCTCTCTCCTCTCTCTCTCTCTCTCTCTCTCTCTCCGTCAATTTTGCTCATCTGTGTACATTCATTATTTAAAACTTGAAGTGCACGTGATATCATTTGAAGAAGCATCTAGTGATTGATCTTCTTCTATCATCAGCATGGCCACCATGTGTTGGAAGAATTTGATTGTAAAATAAATCCATTATTCATATTCAAAAGGTACACTTGTGATCAAGGATAAGGATCACATGTTTGGTATGTTGGTCAGGCAGACTGTAAGAAAATAGTACGCAGCGGAAGATAACAACAAAACGCAAGTACACGATGGAAAGCTGGAGAGAATACAAAAATTCTGATATACCAAACTGCTGATACAACTGATGGTTGGCTGTCCACCCGTGCGCTCTACAGACAGAGCTTCGATGGTGATCTAGACAGATGCTGGACGGAGGACTATGAGCGTGAAGAACTGGTGATCTGATGATAGGGGGTGGCCACTTATATAGTGTAAGTGGTTGACGGTCGGCCCTGTAATAGGCAGTCGGCCTAATAGACAGTCGGCCTGGAAGACCACCGACCCTTCAGAAAACATGCCGTCGGGCAGATGAAGGATCGCGCATAGGTCATACCGTCGGGCCTGGGGCTACCGGCAGCCCCCGGACCCTGCCGCTGGGGGCTTTGCCCCCAGACCCCCACCGGGGGCCTGCGCCCCCCGGACCCCCTGCTATCGGGGGGGCTATCGCCCCCCCGAACCCCCCCTTTGTGCAGACGGGTATCTACTCTTGGCTCCTAAGCCGTCTCATAACCATCTGGTCTACTCTAAGACCCCTTCCAGTGTCTAAACTGGGGATCCCTCCCAATATCTGATACCCATCATGGCTTCTCCTCATATGGGGGCCTTACAACATTGGGTACACAGAATATTGGTGGGTTACATGAGAGGTGGACATTTGAGCTAACTCTAACACAGACATGTTGTCATACACATTAAGCATGGATGACCAACAAGCCTAGGCCATGTTGCTAGTTTGCAATAACTACTAGGCAAGTCTTTGAGGGATAAGGATCACATGTTTGGTATGTTGGTCACATGCACAGGTTGTCATACATATTAATCATGGCTGACCAAGCCAAGGCCATGTTGCTGGCTTGCAATAACTACCAATCAAGTCTTTAAGGATTGTGAACACAACAAGTAGCTACTCCTTTAATGTAGTCACCTCAAGGTTAACCCAATAATATATTTCTATTTATTGAGGCTCTCCATTGGGGATACAATATGTATGCATGAAATATTTGGAAAAACATAGTTGACACTAGCATCAAATGAGAAACACATGCTTATCAAAATGCATTTTAAAGCTAGTAATTAAGAGGAATATGAACTTTGAAATAAACTTGTTGTGAAATCCATCTAATATATATTCATACAATATTTAAAAGAATTCAAAGCACATAGACTTATGATCCATTCAAGAGAAGGTTGATATCTCTAGAGATATTATCATAGATGCCCATAATGAACACAAAAAATTGCTCAATAACCTATGCAAGAAATTGTAGCATTGCAACTGCCATGACCATCATTGATATAACATCAAAAAGTTCCACTACAAATGCCAAAAGATCCTCCCATGATTGAACAGTACAACAAAGGTGGAATTATATGACAAAATTTATGGAAATTGATGGAATTGCATCTTTCAAGGAAGTAGTACAACCTTAATGGTAGCATGCCATCAATGAGGAGAACAATTTTCTCATCAAGAACCAAACACGATCATCTTCTAGCAAAGAAGAAGCCCATTGGATGCAATTGGATTTAAAGACTTATTCGATTTGTAGCTTCTCACATCTGCATTTCACATGAAGGATAGGGAAACCTACATTATTTTCTTAGCATAAAAGTATGCAGAGACAACCATGATATTGTGATAACTCTACACAAGCATACTCATAATGTTCTTAAATAATTATGCATGCATGATTGCAAAACTTGTATTGCTACCATGGAATCAAGCATAAATATTTTAACTTATGAAATGTCATCATATACAAACCCTCAACAGTAGTGAACATCGTAAAAGAAGCAAATACAGAGTGGGGAAGACCCATTCACCCATGTATGAGTCATCTAGACCAATTCACCTTGAAGATGAACCAAGAGAAAGGTGTCACACCAAAATAGAGGACACCTAAAGGAATCATGCCACATTTTTTACAGAAGTCCATAGGAGAGTCTACGAGTAGTGGAAGGGAAACATAAGAGGCGAGACACCCTAAGTGGAGTGCAAATTAGGAATCAAGGGCGGGGAGCATATAGGGAGAAGTAATCTATTATAGAGGGATTCCATCAATTCGAGTCATTAAACTTGTTGAGTCATTGAGATTATGGTTTGGTGGCTACAATTTCCCTGGCAGAATGTTTACGAGAGTTAGTCATATAATGTGTAGTCTCTCAGCAATCTAGCCTCAGGAGCACTCTGACATCTTGGCATGGTCTGCGATTCCCCTGCAGAATGTTTACAAGAGTTAGTCATATAATGTGTAGTCTCTCAGGAATCTAGTCTCATAATGTGTAGTCTCTAAGCAATCTAGCCTCAGGAGCACTCCGGCATCTTGGCATGGTCTGCAATTCCCCTGGCAGAATGTTTATGAGAGTTCATCATATAATGTGTAGTCTCTAAGCAATCTAGCCTCAGGAGCACTCTGGCATCTTGGCACGATCTACAATTCCCCTAGCAAAATGTTTATGAGAATTAGTCATATAATGTGTAGTCTTTAAGCAATCTAGCCTTAGGAGCACTTCGGCATCTTGGCACAGTCTGCAATTCCCCTAGCATAATGTTTATGAGAGTTTGTCATATAGTGTGTAGTCTCTCACCAATCTAGCCTCATAATGTGTAGTCTCTCAGCAATCTAGCCTCAAGAACTCTCTAGCATCTTGGCATGGTCTACAATTCCCATGGCATAATGTTTACGAGAGTTAGTCATATAGTGTGTAGTCTCTAAGCAATCTAGCCTCAAGAGCAATCCAACATCTTGGCACGGTCTGCAATTCCCCTGGCAGAATGTTTATGAGAGTTAGTCAAATATGTGTAGTCTCCCAGCAATCTAGCCTCATAATGTGTAGTCTCTAAGCAATCTAGCCTCAGGAGCACTCTAGCATCTAATTGGCATGGTCTGTAATTCCCTTGTTAGAATGTTTACAAGAGTTAGTCATATAATGTGTAGTCTCTAAAAAATCTAGCCTCAGGAGCACTCCGGCATCTAATTGGCATGGTCTGCAATTCCCCTAGCAGAATGTTTATGAGAATTAGTCATATAATGTGTAGTCTCTAAGCAATCTAGCCTCAGGAGCACTCTTGCATCTTGGCACAGTCTGCAATTTCCTGGCAAAATGTTTATGAGAGTTAGTCATATAATGTGTAGTCTCTCAGCAATCTAGCCTCATAATGTGTAGTCTCTAAGCAATCTAGCTCAGGAGCACTTCGGCATCTTGGCACGGTCTACAATTCCCCTGATAGAATGTTTATGAGAGTTAGTCATATAATGTTTTGATAGTGATTTTGTAAGAAACTAATGGAGTCTTGTGGAGACATTGTGGAATGCAAACCTTAAGGATAAAGTTGGATCAATAATTAGGCATGCTTTAGATGGGGATAGTAGGAGATGCAAGCTGATGCCTAAAGATTATTTGGAGAAAACTAACCATCCTTTTTTTATCAACTGGTGTGGGTGGAATTTGAGAGCATTGTAGTGGCCCATCATATGTATGCTATGCCTCCCTATCCATACCTAGCTACTGATTATGCTACGCAGCCATCCCTGTTTACGCATCACATGTGGATTGGTGGTTTCCTAGTGGTAGGCGCGGCGGCACACGCAGCTATTTTTATGGTGAGAGATTATGATCCGACTACTCAATACAACAACCTATTGGATCGTGTCGGAGATGAAGAAAGTTTGAAGACTTGATCCCAAGTTACGGGGGTGGAATCACCCTTCGAAACTGAATAGTTTGTTTCTCCCACGCTAATAAACTATGACGTGAAGAGGGAATGTTATGATCCAGCTGAGATAGAAGCATGGGATCCCAGGTGAAGCACCCCCCCAGGAATAGAATTGGTTCATCGGATCGATTACATTGTGTTTCGTATTGATTAGATGAGTTGGGGATTCCTAAATGGAAACAGCAATGCAAATTGTGGTAGAAAGAAAATCTGTTGGTCTTTGTAGGACCGTGAGGGTTCGAGTCCCTCCATCCCCAGTAGAACGGGATGAAAAATATTATCCAAATTGCGTAGGAGTTGTGGGAAGCATCTACCCCATGAAACAGAGAAATCCCTCCCCGTCTATTCTGGTGGATGGGATTCTTCGACCCATCAAGCGGACGAAGGGTATCGAGATACATCTCCCGAATACGTATTGATTTCCTCCACCTAAACGAGAGGGGATCCATGCTCCCGATTCATAGCTCAATCGAATCGGATTGATGTCTCGTCCCCAGCTCGAGAATATTTTTGAGTGGTTTACGACTGAACCATTCGGCAAATCCAATGGATTGTCTGAATGGTTTGCCTGCAAGGTATTAAAAAAAAAAGGATTCGTGAGGATAGTTACTTGGATTGGACGGATAGGTAAGGGAAAGAATCAATCCACGCTGGGATCCGGATATGCCACGGATAGGCAATCCTGATCTTAGTGTATTAGGAATCGAGGAGTAAATTATATGGATTGACAACCCCTCGGGGATTGGGACTTGGTAACATTATAAAATAGATTGGTGGACGGATCTGCACTCTTATTACCTCCTCCCACTCAGGTATCATATGAAACAGAAATTGATTCCCATGTACGATATGTTACTGACTTCGATTCGGGTTCATCCATATAAGCACCCAGTAGTTGGAGGAAAAGGAATTCAATAGAATTGAATTGAAGGGATAGGGATTACAACCACGGATATGGTTAGTATTGCTTGGGCTGCTCTGATGGTGACTCCTACATTCTCTCTTTCACCTGTGGTTCGGGGAAGAAGTGGATCGCAGTGAGTAATTTTACACTACTCCTCCTAGTATAGTAGAATCCGGGAGATGTGAATCGTTGGGGTGGGGCCCAACGATTCAACCCCCTCTAGAATCTCTTGCTTCTTCGTAGGAAACACATATGGTGTCCCCTTCATCCAATTGCGATCGATTCTTCGGAAGAGAATCGATCGAATAACCTACTCACCCGAGTACGGTACCAGAATTTGACTCTGCTGAGGCGGAGTAGCATATACAGCTGGGGGGTTGTCGCACCCGGAGTAGTAGAACAGACTCCGGAAGAGGGGGTTGACCCGTTTCCGGACCTATGAACCCCCGAGATCCGGCACATCTTTTCACCTGCGAGTAGGAGGAAGATAAATGGAAGGGAATGTGTATGGCCCGATCATCAACCAAGTCCTTCTTGCCCCAGCTTGGTATATAGACTCCTATTGGTGCCTTCATAGGGGATGCATTGGATACCTCAGACGCTTGGTTTGCAACTTCCTTTGGGTAAGTTTTAATGGCACATGGAATACCAGAGCTTAAGTTTCTTGATAGACAGGTGATTCTACTATAGGTACAAGAAGGGCTAGGTATCATTGATACGGAGATGCGGTGAAGAACCCCTTTGGGCAAGCTAATCGTCCCTGGTCTCACCCTAAGTGCAAAACCCTAGAAGCTGCTTCTCCAGAGAGGTATCCTTAGGAACACTGCCTGCACAAGTGGAAAGTGACAAAAGTCCCATAGATGGATGTAAGGAAGATTTTGAGAGACAGCCGCTCATCTAGCACCCCAAGATCAGAGATGCAGAGTGTCGCATGGTTGGGTAGCGCACATATATTGGTTGGGTATAGTGGGTAAATGACCCAACGATGTCCTTCGAGGCCTGGAGATAGCTCCCATGAGCAATAGAGAATAGGATATAAGCATTGGCTCACCTGAGGGGGGTAGCACTAGGATGACAAAGATTGGTGGAGTGATCCTAGACTCATGGTAAGAGGGGCTACTCAGTCCTTAGAACCCCCACTATTAGTCCAGCCAGTTCTTGCGAATAGGCATTTCCCTCAGAGTACGCATCTTTCTAGAGTCCCTTGGGTCCCACCGCTGAGCGGATTCTATAGAGTAGGTCCAGGCGGCTACTTGCAGGCCAAGATGAATAGAGACCCAGGGGATGAGGAGCTCTTGGATGGTTTTGAGAGGTAGAGGATCAGAGTAGTGGATCGTTTGGCCAGGGAGTGCACATTGATCCGATCTTAGTCTTAACAAGGCCTGAGGGAGCAGTCTGGTGTCTTTAGCTCTAGGAGGGGTGGCCCCTTGGCTATCTTCAACGGGACTCAGGAGAGTGATTCTGGCCTATGTACATAGGGCTCTCAGATAGGTGGAGGAGGTACCCTTTATTCAACTAGAGGCAATGGGCTAGACACCTTCAAATTGTTAGATATCAATGCTCCACTCTCGTGTAACTATGCGGGAACTAGCTAACTCTACTTGTAAGGCCCCATATGAGGAGAAGGCATTTGAGTAGCTCGGTTATCCAATAGGTCTTGGTTTGGACACCAGATAGAGGCCATGTGTGGCCTGATGGCTGGACGGCTTCAGATAGAGTTGGCACACCGCCAACTAGGCTACATGCAAGTGCGAGAAGGCATCCCTTGACTGACCGCACTGAGGGTAGATGGAGCATTTTCTGAGGCAGCCCACTCTCGGGTTGCGGGGCCCGTTTGGAGCCTCAAATGATCCCGGATGGCTCTAGGCTGAACAGAGATCGTAGGCTATTTGCTTTGTTTTGTGCACCAGTTCTATCGTATGGTCGGTGGCCTCCGACCCCCAATCGACCGTTTTTGGGCGGACTGGGTCGGTTACCCAATTGAGCCTAATCGACTACGACTGGTGGCTATATAAGAGCAAGCCCGTGAAGCCCATTTAATCACTGGATACAGCAACCCTGATTCCTTAGCATCCAACCTCCGTCTTCTACTCTTTCCAGCACGCCATCGAAGCTTCTTTCACAGGAGCACACTGTTAGATATCAATGCTCCACTCTCGTGTAACTACGCGGGAGCCAGCTAACTCTATTTGTAAGCCCCCCATATGAGGAGAAGGCATTTGAGTAGCTCGGTTATCCGGTACGTCCTGGTTTGGACACTAGATGGGGGCCATGTGTGGCCTGATGGCTGGACGGCTTCAGATAGAGTTGGCACACTGCCAACTAGGCTACATGCAAGTGCGGGAAGGCATCCCTTGACTGACCACACTGAGGGTAGACGGAGCATTTCTCGGGGCAGCCCACTCTCGGGTTGCGGGGCTCGTTTGGAGCCTCTGATGATCCGGATGGCTGTGGGCCGAATAGAGCCCGTAGGTTAGTTGCTCTATTTTGCGCACCGGTTCTATCGTATGGTCGGTGGCCTATTTCGGGACCGACCCCCAGTCGACTGTTTTGGGTGGACTGGGTCGGCCACCCAATTGAGCCTAACCAACTATGACTGGTGGCTATATAAGAGCAAGCCCGTGAAGCCCATTTCATCACTGGCTATAGCAACCTTGATTCCTTAGCATTCAGCCTCCATCTTCTACTGCATCGAAGCTTCTTTCACAGGAGCGCACGGCTGGGAGGTAACGCCATCTATTGTATCAATTCTACAGTAATCAAATTTTTGATTCTCCATACTATCTTGTTTTCTCTCTTGTGTACGAGATCCTGTTATCTGTTGAGCACAGACGTTGTATTATTTTCTTACACGCACAGTTGAGAGGCAGCGCCATCTATTGTATTAGTTCTATAGTAATCAAATTTTTTATTCTCGATACTATCTTGTTTTCTCTCTTGCGTACGAGATCCTATTATCTGTTGAGCACAGACGTTGTATTATTTTCTTACATGGTATCAGAGCATGGACTCTAGCAAGAAGATTTGGTAGTGTGTTTTCTGTTTGCGAGTAGATTGTGAGAGATGGCCCAGCCCGCAAGATTGCAAATCCCACCGTTCGGTGAAAGCGAAAAGTTGGACGGCTCTAACTATCCACTCTGAAAGTTCAAGATGAAGACCATCCTAAGCGCATACGAGCTTTGGGACACTACTACTGGGGTGGACATGAGGCCGGTTGCGAGACCGGATCCAGCCAATGCAGGACAACAGATAGTACCAACTGCGGATGAGATTCCGTGGACAAGAAGAAATGCAGATGCGCTGTGTTCTATTGTCTGCAGTGTAAGTGATTCTGTCATGGCATTAATTCAACATGTCACCACAGCGGAGGATGCATGGATGGTCTTGAAAAATCAGTACGAGACCACGAATCAGATGCGGATTCAGAATCTGGAGACTCAACTCACGAATGAGAAGTTGTTTGAGTCTGAAGCGGTAGAGAAGTTCATCACCAGGGTGAAGAATCTGCGCGATCAGATGACTGCGATTGGCATCACCATCACCAGCGAGAATCTAGCACGAAGGTGCATACGGATTCTCCCACCAAAGTACGACGGTCTTGTTACGGCACTGAATACACAGAACATAAATCTACCCCTCAACTTTGAGGATTTCAGCGCGATGCTTCTGGAGGAGGAGATGCGTCAAAAGATGAGGACTGGAGAAGATTCGGCTTTCTGGACCGGATCAAAGAAAGGTAAGGGTAAGGACTCTGGTAACCCATCTTCTTCTGATGATAAAAAGAGAAAGAAGAAGATCAAGTGCTTCTACTGCAACAAGGCAGGGCACAAGCAGAATGAGTACCGAAAGAAGATTGCAGATGAGAAGAACGGAGTAAAGAAAGAGTCCAACAACAGCGCGCAGGCAGTACCAGTAGAGCTGTTCGTCGCAATTGAGGAGATTTGCACGGAGGCAGTTCATGTACCTGCGGATGAACCGTGGATCATTGACAGTGGTGCATCACGCCACATGACCAGTCGGAAGGATTGGTATACCTCTCTACAGTCGGTAGGGAATGACATCCTGGTAGCAGTCGGCAAAAATGTCCAGCAAAAGGAAAAGGTACGATTGCTCTCAAGTCAGATGGAGTTGTAAAACAGTTGTCCAATGTTCTTTATGTGCCAGATATCAAGAGGAACTTCTTGTCCATTTCTGCGATCACGGATCGGGACCTCAAAGTTCAATTCGATAAGAATGGTGCACAGATTCTGGATCTTCAAGGGAAGGTCGTTGGTAAAGGTACATGGCGCAACAACATTTACGAACTCTCAGCTTTCAGTGCTCGAGCGGATGTGAAGAACACTAAGCTATGGCATGACATGTTGAGAGTGCTCTCAATGGAAGCAAGAATGGAAGAAGGAGAGAGAGAGACAGAGAGCCACACAAGTTTGGTGGGTGCAGAACCACCCTAATCTTCTTTTTCATTCATTTATATATGTGTTTGAGTATTGTACATAACTGGGGTTAAGGCACAGTGACCTTTAACCCCCACAACCTCCCACTTAAAGGACAATGTGCCTTTAAGGGAGAACAACCAGTGAGCATACTATCCAATGCCCATCAATACACGAAAATACTCAAACCGCTGACTAGGTAGACTCTTCATCAGCATATCTGCAGGGTTATCATCTGTATGAACCTTGACAAGCTCTATGCGCTTGTCCTCAAGTACCTCCTTGATGAAATGATACCTGACCTCAATGTGTTTGGTCTTTGCATGAAAGACCGGATTCCGTGCTAACTGAATAGCACTCATGGAATCACTATGCAATGTCGGTACACCTGTATGAATCCCCAAATCTCCCACTAGCCGATCAAGCCATATAGCCTCCTTGCAACCCTCTGTGGCTGCAACATACTCAGCCTCTGTGGTAGACAAAGCAATGCACTTCTGTGCACGAGACATCCACGACACTGCACCACCTGCAAAGGTGAACACATAACCGGAAGTGGATCTCCTACTATCCACATGCCCTGCATAGTCTGAATCTGTGTACCCAAGTACACGCATGTCTCCTTTACCAAAGCAAATGCACATCTCCTTGGTACCCTTCATGTACCTCATGATGCACTTAACTGCCTCCCAATGCCTCTTTCCTGGATTAGCCATATACCGGCTAACAACTCCCACTGCAAATGCAATGTCTGGTCTAGTAGCTATCATAGCATACATAAGACTCCCAACTGCTGATGCATAAGGAACCTTGGCCATCATGGCCCTCTCCTCATCTGATTTGGGACCAAAAACCACCAGAAAGACTTGCATTGGAAAGCATGCATTGCAACCTTTCTTGAATGGTACGGTTCATCTTTTCTGCAACTGGATTTTGCTCTGGAGTCCGAGGGGATGTAAGCTCCCTCTTAATCCCACGAGTATCACAGAAATGCTGAAAGTCATGAGAGAGATACTCTCCACCATTGTCAGTCCGTAGGCATTTAAGCGTTCTACCTGACTGATTCTCAACCAAGGCCAGCCATTTCTGAAATACCTGGAACACATCACTCTTCCGAGCTATAACATAAGCCCACACTTTCCTAGTTGCATCATCAATGAATGTCACATAGTATTCAGCCCCGCCTAATGACCGTGTAGGCATGGGACCACATACGTCTGAATGCACCAAATCAAGCATTTCAAACTCTTTCTTTCCCCTTCTTTTATGGGCTGATTTAGTCTGCTTCCCATAGAGACAATGCTCACAAAATTCAAAATCAGAGAAACTCAAATGCGGTACATAACCCAAACGGCATAAGAGTTTCATTCCATTCTGGCTCATGTGCCCCAACCTGCAATGCCACAAAGAAGTGCTTGGCTGCTCGGTTATTGCAACAACATGATCAAATACCCCTGATACATGTAAGGGATACAAAGTCCCACACTTGGCACCCCTGGCCAAAAGCATAGAGCCCTTTTGAATTTTCCAACTCTGAAAGCCAAAAGTGGTGTGAAAACCAGCATCATCTAGTTGACCCACTGAAATAAGACTCTTGGTCAACTTAGGCACATGTCTCACATGTTTCAAAACAAATGCAGACCCATTTGCAAAAGAAAACTTTATGTCACCTGCTCCCACTATGTCACATGCATAGTCATTTCCAAGATGCACACAACCTGTCTTTCCACTGTCATAAGTGGAGAACCATTCCCTATGGGGAGTAACATGGAATGAAGCACCAGAATCCAAAATCCAATCCTGGGAATATGCATCATCTGAAGTGGCAAGCAACTCTGCAGATAAACCAGACATGAAGAGAACGTCATTGTCACTATCATGTGTGACTGCATTGATCTCCTCGATCTTCACTTTTCCTTTGTCCTCCCTTGGACTCTCTTCCTTTTGATTTGCACCCCAATTTGCATTCTTTTTCTTATCCTTTTGCTCTCTTTTCAGCTTGTAGCAATCCTTTTTCATATGGCCCTTCTTGCCACAATGGTAACACTCAATGTTCCGTGCCCTAGATTTGCTACGAGACTTCCCTCTTTCTTGGGACTTCCCCCTGAACTGTGATCTGCCCCTTTGCACATTTAAGGCTGCATCCTGCTTGTTGCCATCCATAGACTTCCGTCTAATCTCCTCGGCCAACAAGCTACCCACAACATCATCAAATTTCAGTACTCCACCAGGTGCAGAGTTACTGACAGCTGTACGAAAGGTATCCCATGAGGATGGCAATGAACATAAGAGAAATATTGCCTTAGTCTCCGCATCAAAATTCATTTTCTGAGCCTGAAGCTGGCTGAAAATAATATTGAATTCATTCAAGTGAGAAGCAATGGAGACCCCTTCCTTCATCTGCAGCTCAAACAACCTCTTCATGAGGTAAACTTTATTAGAGGCAGTTTCCTTTTCATAAGTGGCACACAATTTCTTCCACAAATCTTCCGTAGTCTGCTCATTTACTACTGTGAAATAAACTGACTCTGCAAGATGAAGTTTAATAGTAGACTTTGCTAATGCATCCAACTCATTCCAATCATCCTCAGACATATTTGCAGGCTTAGCTTCAATCCCTGCCAAGGGTTTAATCTGCTTCTTTTAAATAAGCACATCCCTTATCTGTTCTTTCCACAAAGAAAAGTTTGTCCCATCAAACTTTTTAATGCTGAAAAACTCCTTTTCAGGCATGGAAGAGGATGCCATGATGCAAATAAAGCAAAATCCCAAATGCTAGTGCCTGCAAGAGAGAATCACACCAAATACCAGGTGCACCCAAATGTGTATGCCACAATAGAGTGAAATATCGCCAAAACTCAAAACTCAAAGCATCTGACTCATGTGCATATACTATGCATCCATATGAGCAAATCTGGCCCAAAAGAAAATGCCAATAAGTGCCAAATGACTCAAGCATAAACACTGTCCACTGGCATATGCATCAATAATGTCTCATCCAAGAGAGCATAGCACTATCAGTGCATCACCTGCAATGTTTCAAAGCTGTCCCTCAGCTTAAAATAGCATCCATGTGCAAAGCGTCCATAAAAAATAGCATCCCACAAGGCAATTTGGGCCTATCAACGCATCCAACAAGGACCGCAATGCATCCAAATGGCCTATAAATCATCCACTGCAACCCAATGCATACCACGAATGAGCGCACACTGCTCAAACTGCAACCAAAGTGATCTGCATAAGGTATGCTCAAGAAATCATAGTCCCACGGTAATGAGCGCTACTGAAAATAGAACCTGAGATGCTTCAAAACATGGGCGCCATTGCATAATCGGACTCAGCAAGAAAATCTGCAAATATCTCTCTTCTGCCAGAACTCCAAAATCCCAACCGATGAGTGAGAAATGGGAGTCAACACTTATCCACTGCCATGTGGCATAAATCTAAGGTTTCAAAACCTTAGTATGAAAAATGCATAACAGAGAGACGAAATCGAATACACAGAGATTTATAACTCTGAAAATCCTCCACCGAATCACGCAAGAACTGATAGGTAGGGGTTTTTGGGCGTCCGGAACGCAATGGGACAGACGGTTTTGGAAACCGTGGCCTCAATCACTGGGTCCAACACACGGACTGAAAAACGTTTTTGGAAACAGAGCTATCTGTAAACTCCACCGGAGTGCGAATGATGAGCAACATAGAAGTTTTAGGACCTCCTGAGTCCACCGGAACTGACAGATCTGCAAATGGTTGCTCCAAACTTGAGTTCCAACACCCGAGCAAAAAACGCAGGAACTGACACAATGAGTCAGAAATCCAATGAAATGATCCCAGATTCAAGAATGAAGGTGTTTCCAAGCTCCTGAAGTAATGTGGACACCAAAAGCAAGCAATAGTTGCCTCTACAAGTCAATACAGAGTCTCTGTCATCGAACGGAATAGGGAAAAGCTCAAAAAACGACTTTTTCTTTGAAAGCTCTTAACAGGCTCTCAAAACCACTTCGTAAAGCCAAAGTGACTTTTCCAAAGGTTCCTCCAAGGTCTCTGCACACTCGGATGCAAGTAAAGTCACCCACAAAGCTTCCCACAAAGCTTCTCCTTCCTCTCATAGAGCTGCTGAGCTTCAAAGCATTCACGCATGCTCAGCTAGATCACCCGGGCTCTGATACCAGTTGAGAGTGCTCTCAACGGAAGCAAGAATGGAAGAAGGAGAGAGAGAGACAGAGAGCCACACAAGTTTGGTGGGTGCAGAACCACCCTAATCTTCTTTTTCATTCATTTATATATGTGTTTGAGTATTGTACATAACTGGGGTTAAGGCACAGTGACCTTTAACCCCCACACATGTTTGGTCATCTAAACCTTAGTTCTTTGAAGGAGATGCATAAAAGTGGAATGATTGTAGACCTACCAGAAATTTCAGATCTGCCCGATGTATGTGAAGCTTGCATGATGGGCAAGTAGCATCGGCAGCCCTTTCCTAAAGAGGCCAGCAGGGCAAAGGCTCCTCTAGAGCTCGTTCACATGGACCTCTGCGGAAAGATGGAGACGGAAGCTTTGGGTGGTTCCTACTACTTCATGATGCTGATCGATGACTACAGTAGAAGGATATGGATATACTTCCTGAAGACAAAAGACGAGGCTTTCAGTAGGTTCATGGAATGGCATGTAATGGTTGAGAAAGAATCGGAGAGGGCGGTGAAGAAGTTCAGATCAGGCAGAGGTGGAGAGTTCACATCGACTGAATTCAAAAGTTACTGCAAAAGTCATGGGATCAAGAGGCAGAAACCCCGCCACATACATCAAAGCAAAATGGAGTAGCAAAACGCAAGATGCGCGTCATCTACGAAATGGGCCGGAGTATGATGAAAGGGAAAGATTTCCCAAAGACTTTCTGGACTGAAGCATGTAACATTGCAGTTTACATCCTGAATCGTAGCTACACGAAGGCTGTGAATGGGATGACTCCACTGCAAGCCTTTTCTGGTAAGAAACCTTCAGCTACACATTTTAGAGTTTTTGGATGTGACTGTTTTGTGCATGTCCCTAATGCTACCAGGACCAAATGGGAACCGAAGAGCCGAAAGTGTATTTTCTTGGGCTAAAGTGAGAGGCGAAGGGTTACCGTCTCTATAACCCTGTTACCAAGAAGGTAATAGTAAGTCGCGATGTGGTCTTCTCAAAATAGCCACATCAATTGGAGGAGGATGCTTCCTTCCCTGACAACCAGGACCAGGATATCCATCCAGTACCGCCACCAATAGCAGACCGAACTCCCCCAACGGTGCTTGGGAGGATTCAAGACAAAGAAGACGAAGAAGAGCCTGCAGAACCACAACAGCAACGGCCATTCTCGAAGTGGGTAAAGCAGCTTTTGGATGGCAGAGAACCTCCAGCCATTGAGGAGGAACCATCCGAACATTGTCGGTCCAAGAGATTAGAGGAGCAAAGAAGGGCGCAGGAACACTTGATCAACTATGCTTTGATGACAGAAGTGATCCGTGCTGATGAACCCAAGTGTCTTAAAGAGGCACAGGGTGATGATAGGTGGATGGAGGCTATGCAGTCGGAGTATGGCTCCATAATGAAGAACAACACTTGGGACCTTGTGGATCGACCACCAAAGCGCAAGGTAATCGGAACCAAGTGGGTGTACAAGACCAAGTACAAGTCCGACGGCACGTTGGATAAGTACAAGACTTGGCTCATGGCAAAAGGATTTGCACAGGTACATGGTTTTGATTATCAAGATACTTTTGCTCCCACAGCTCGACTAACCTCAATTTGCAGTGTTTTGGCTTTAGCTGCCCAGGGAAGTTGGCCCCTGTTTCAGATGGATGTGAAATCCGCCTTTCTGAATTGAGATCTCAAGGAGGAGGTATACGTGGAACAACCACCAGGTTTTGAGATCCCCGGTTCAGAAGGTAAAGTTTGCAAACTGAAGAAGGCACTTTACGGGCTGAAACAGGCCCCACGAGCGTGGTACCAGCGAATTGATGCCTACTTTCTGCAAAACAGGTTCAGGAGGAGCCCATCTAATGCAAATTTATATATCTTGAGAGAAGGAGGCAGGTGTATGATTGTGGTCCTTTATGTGGACGACCTTGTCATAACAGGGAACCATGAAGAGAAGATCTCGCAGACAAAGCATTTGCTAGGAAGAGAGTTTGAAATGACAAACCTTGAACTGATGCATTTCTGTTTGGGGATTGAAGTTTGTTGGCAGGAGCCAAAATAGATCTTCATTTCACAGCTGAAGTATGCTGGAGAGATACTGAAGGCATTTGCCATGGCTGAGTGCAAGACAGTTGGTACCCCTATGGAGGTTGACGCGAAGCTCTCAAACGAGGATTCATCACCACTGGTGGACAAAGCGAAGTACAAAAGACTTGTGGGTAGCTTGATTTACCTGTGCAACACATGGCCGGACATCAGTTTTGCGACTGGCGTACTGAGCAGGTTTTCCAATAAGCCCCGAGAGAACCATTGGAGGGCAGGGATGCGGGTGCTGAAATACATCAAAGGCACACTTGATTATGGCATCACCTATACCAAGGGCAACATCTTGACTGGATTCTGTGACTCGGATTGGGCAGGAGACGTGGACAGCAGGAGATCAGTGACAGGATACTATTTCTCACTTGGATCTGGAGTTGTGTCATGGGTCAACAAGAAGCAACCCACAGTTGCTCTTTCTTCTACCGAGGCCGAGTACAAATCTGCATGCTTTTCTTCTTGCAAGGTAGTGTGGTTGAGGAGGATTTTGGGGGACATGGGTGCAATGCAGAACAAGCCTTCGCAGTTATCATGTGACAATCAGAGTTGCATGGCGATTGCAAAGAACCCGGTGTTGCACGCTCGCACAAAACAGATTGAGATTCAATATCACTTTGTACGCGAGCTCATCATGGATGGAGAGGTCGACTTGGTGTACTGTCCGACTACAGAGAATGCTGCGGACATCTTCACGAAGGCTCTTGGAAGAGACTTGCTGGAGAGGCATCTTCATCGACTTGGCATTGGGCTGAAAAAGTAAGTTCACTTGCGGGTGGACATTGAGGGGGGGTGTTAGATATCAATGCTCCACTCTCGTGTAACTACACGAGAACCAGCTAACTCTACTTGTAAGCCCCCCATATGAGGAGAAGGCATTTGAGTAGCTCGGTTATCTGGTAGGTCTTGGTTTGGACACTAGATAGGGGCCATGTGTGGCCTGATGGCTGGACGGCTTCAGATAGAGTTGGCACACCACCAACTAGGCTACATGCAAGTGCGAGAAGGCATCCCTTGACTGACCGCACTGAGGGTAGATGGAGCATTTCTCAGGGCAGCCCACTCTTGAGTTGCGGGGCCCGTTTGGAGCCTCAAATGATCCCTGATGGCCGAACAGAGACTGTAGGTTGGTTGCTCTGTTTTGCGCACTGGTTCTATCGTATGGTCGGTGGCCTATTTCGGGACCGACCCCCAGTCGACCGTTTTTGGGCAGACTGGGTCGGTCACCCAATTGAGCCTAACCGACTACGACTGGTGGCTATATAAGAGCAAGCCCGTGAAGCCCATTTAATCGTTGGTTACAGCAACCCTGATTCCTTAGCATCCAGCGTCCGTCTTCTAATGTTTCCAGCATGCCATCGAAGCTTCTTTCACAGGAGCGCACGGTTGGGAGGCAGTGCCATCTATTGTATCAGTTCTACAGTAATCAAATTTTTGATTCTCCATACTATCTTGTATTCTCTCTTGCGTACGAGATCCTGGTATCTGTTGAGCATAGACGTTGTATTATTTTCTTACACAAATCATGACACTAGCTAGAGCAGGATGTCTCTCAGGAGGTCATATCCCATTTCTAGCCATGTCTATGGGCTAGTTTTAGGCCACATAAGATCTCCTATTTCTTTTGGATAGTGTCACATGGGGGCCTACCCATCGCCCTTTGGTTGAAGCAGATGCACATGGATGGTTGTTATCATTGTTGTATAGAGGTAGTGCTCGAGACGACATCCACACTGTATTTGGGGTTGTACATCAGTGCGTAGGATTTGGGTAGCAGCTATCAAGGTTGTAGCCAATACACAAAGGAGGCAGAGGGAGTTCACATGGGGGATGGTGGACTGGCTCACAAAGGCTTGTCATGCTTTCTCTAGACTCCGACCCTTTCCTCCTATTACTCAATAAATACCCACTCAACCCCTCAGGATCCAGCTCTATAGCATCAATCAACCCTTTATCTAGACATAGCTCATCCCAAGCCTCTAATTTAGCACCCACCAGCCCTCTTTTATTAAGAAACCTATCCTCACTAGACACAATCTTATTCCATTCACCTACCAGAATCCATTTGCTCCCAATGATCATCCTATTCTGCAACACTTGGCCTGTAGGTATCTTCTACACTCTTTTCGTGAGAGGTATTTGTTGGGTGTATAGACCACCACCTTGACCATTAGCCCCAGTTCCGAAGGGACCCTAAGTAATGTGCTAGGCCCTATGGAATCTGGCTTGGTTAATAGTTGGTTTCCTCTCTTGTATTCACCTTCAACACCTCCTATGGAAGCTGACTTGAATGGTGTGTTTTTCTTTTTTTTGCAAACAAAAATAGCACATGAGGAATATTTTAAAGCACAATAAAAGCACGTAAAGGCACATGAGAATTGCTTCAAAGCATGATAGAAAGCATAAAAGCACATCAGGACTACTTCAAAGCATAAGAGAAAGTGCATAAAAGCACATGAGGAAATCTAAAAGCACATGAGAAATGTTTGAAAGCACATAAAATCACATGAGGAGTGCTTCAAAGAATGATAGAAAGCACATGAGGACCTGGGGCGATCACTCTATAAACATGTAAGGTAGTAAACTCATTCATGCCCCGAGGTTTTTAAATTCAAGTATAGGAGGGGGTTTAAAAACTACGTGTCTGATATAACTATGAAAAGTGCATGTAAGAAGGGGAATTTTAAGTTCAAAATCACAAAATGTATACATGCGGAAGAGGGGTAACAATTATGTAAAAAAATATAAAATCTTAAATGCCTGGGGGGTCACTCTTCATAAATCCAATATAGCATGTGCAAGCAAGAATGTATTAAAAATACCCTTATTCTTTCATTTTTACATTTTCTCGTGTAATTGATTGACCCCCTCTTACATGTATACATTTTTTTTACCTTAACATTTAGACACCCCTTCTTAAACCTGCATATAGAAATTACACTAAGTAGTTATTTAATAAATCCCCTCATGCATGCAAATAGCATATAAATTGCATTAAGTAGTTATTTATTAAATGCCCTCATGCATGTAAATAGCATGTAAGTCACCCTATTAAAAAGGGGGACGAGCATTTTCTGAGCGAAATCTTCCGAGCGTCCGAGCGAAGGAAAAAAAAAGCTTCCAACTATGCATAAATATGGCAAAAATCGATCAGAAGAAAACATAGTTTCACTTAGAAATATGCAAAGTATTATAGCAATGCCTATTTTATACAAAAATCTTTAGGTGAATCTGTAGGAATGGTGAGAGCATAATGGGATGGCTTTTGAAGAAACCCACATGTAGAGTAGACTTCTCTATGAAAATTCCCCTATGATCCTTCTTACAACTTTTACTTAATAGGGGGTGACATTGAAAACCCTCTCTCAACCTATCTTCATGAAAGAGTTTCTTCAAAGAAAACTCATTGAAGCAAGCCATCCAGGTAGTTTCGCCAGCGAAACCCCTTTGAAGCAAGTCTCCCAAGGTAGTTTCGCTGGCGAAACTACCTTGGACAGCACTTTTAAAAGTGACATAACTTTCATATCCAATGTCCAAATATAGTCATTCAACCACTCAAATTGATCGGAACACCCCATTTGAGCACATCTACAAAGTTATATTTTGGAAAATCTTCCATATATAGTATTAAATATTACATGTATTTTATGAGAGTGATATATAAGCCCAAGTTAATACTTATTTATAGTAATTTAAACTTCTTTAGAAACATGTCCATAAATATGCTATAAAAACACTAAAAAGATATTGCCATATGATATAAATGTGTTAATAAGTAATTATATATGCATAGTATTATTACATTGAGAGTGATTATGAGGAATGTTTCTTAAAGGAATCAACACTTTTTTAAGGTAATAACAGGGGTACAAAGGGATGTCTCTAAATAAGAAAATTATGTTGTGTAAAAATGAATGAGTGACTAGTCTGTATATTTTTATGATAAAGGGATCTAGTTCTAGTGAAAATAAAAGTGTAAAAACCATGTTTCCTAAAGAAAAAATTTTTTAAAAATCTCTTGAAAAACACGCTCGGATAAACCTGCTCATAGGTTTTTGCTCGTAAAATTGACGCATCCATTAAAAAGATACCCCTGAGTGCACTAACGTGCTATGTTCATGTTTATAAGTGACCCTCCTGGATTCAAATGTGTGCTTGCTCACACAAACTTTATGGAATGGAGATTCTTGTCCTTCTTGCATCTCCTGTCACAAATTCTTGTTTCTTGCTATTACTTAGAACAAACTCTTTATTCAAACATTTATATAGATTTCTCTTGTTTTGCGTTTCAAAAGCAAGGATATGCTTTTACTTTTATTCCACTTTTTGGATAAAAGCTAAAAGCTGCACGGTTAAAACTTGGATGGTTTAGATTAAACAATACAAATCAACATCAATGGCTCATATTCATGACACGTGGCTAAATGAGGTGGGAGAAAACCAAAACATCTCTTTAGGCTGCCTCAATGGCTCATATTCATGACACGTGGCTAAACGAGGTGGGAGAAAACCAAAACATCTCGTTAGGCTGCCGACCGTAATCAAGGGCATAAGATGAAGGGCTTAGATTCATGACAAGGAATGCGTCAATTTCACGAGCGAAAACCTATGAGCAGATTTATCCAAGCATGTTTTTCAAGAGATTTAAAAAATTGTATTTCTTTAGGAAACATGGTTTTAATACTTTTATTTTCACTAGAACTAGATCCCTTTATCATAAAAACATTCAGAATTGTCACTCATTCAATCTTACATCACATAGATTTTCTTCTTCATAAACATCCTTTGTACCCATGTTATTACCTTTAAAAAGTGTTGAAAAATAATTCCTTTAAGAAACATCCCTCATAATCACTCTCAATGTAATACTATTATACATATATAATTACTTATTAAACACATTTATGTCAATATGAAAAGAGCTTTCTAGTATTTTAATAGCATAGATATAACAAGATATTTATGGATATGTTTCTAAAGAAGTTTAAATTACTATAAATAAGTATTAACTTGGGCTTATATATCACCCTGATAAAATATATGTAATATTTAATACTATGGATGCAAGATTTTTCAAAATATAACTCCAGAGATGTTCTTAAATGGGGTTTTACAATCAATTTGAGTGGCTGAATGACTATATTTGGACATTGGATGTGAAAGTTATGCCACTTTTAAAAGTGCTGTCCATGGTAGTTTCGCCAGTGAAACTACTTTGGAAGACCTGCTTCAAAGGGGTTTTGCTGGTGAAACTACCTTGATGGCTTACTTCGATGAGGTTTCTTTGGATAAACCCTTTCATAGGCTAGGTTGAGAGAGGATTTTCAATGTCACCCCCTATTAACTAAAAGCTGTAAGAAGGATCATAAGGGAATTTTCATAGAGAAGTCTGTTCTACATGTGGGTTTCTTAAAAAGCCATCCCATTATGTTACTCACCATTCCCAAAGATTCATGTATAAAATAGGCATTGCTATAATACTTTGCATGTTTCTAAGTGAAACTATCTTTTGTTCCGATCTATTTTTGCCATATTTTTACATAGTTGGAAGATTTTTTTTCCTTCGCTCGGACGCTTGGAAGATTTCCCTCGGAAAATGCTCGTCCCCCATGACAAGTGGCTCAAGGGGGTGTGAGAAAACCCAAACATCTCCCTAGGCTGCCTGTCGCCGAAGAAAGGCACCAATGGAAGCGACGGTGTGATCCGCGATCAAGTGGTCGAGACACTAGGAGGGCCGGATTCCGGGGCACTTTCGTGACAAAAATGGTGACACATGAATGTAAATGAGGAGCAAACGCTCAAAAAATCAGAGTCGATGGAGTGGAGTGAAATTGCTTCTGATGGTGTAGTGAGGATTCCTGGAGCCAATGCACTCTTTCTTGAACCATCTCTCATTATCAGCTCCTTTTACTCCCACTTCTCTTTGATCCCTTCTCTCTACTATTCCCGCTCCTTTTTCCTCTCTCCTTCCCTCCCCGATGCCTCCGTTCAGCCCCCCCTTCCCTCACACCCCTCCTTCGCGAAGAAGAAAAAGCGCAAGCGCAAGACTTATTCTCCAAACCTCAAGGAACAGCGTGCTCACGAGCGCCATCTGGTATTTCTGCACATTTTTATTCTCCCTTTGTATTTTCTTCATAACAACAAACTACATGGAAAATTTCAAGCTTCAATTCGCATTTCAGCTGCAACATTTCTTGTGGGTGATCAAACCTTGGGCCTGCTTACCGTTCTTGGGACCAACATCGAGCAGGACATAGAATAGAGCAAAGCTTTGTTGAAATGTAGTACAATTAGAGTCGAAGAGGATGGTTTGCTCGTTTCACATTTTATTTAATCAAGAGGGTTGGTGTGGGCGGATAATTATCCAATTACTTTTACCGAATTGGGGCCTCGTTTCCAATAAAGCATCGCCTAGCCAACATCACAATCTTGCTAGTAGCCACATCAGAAATCGCAAATTCCACAAAATTTATTTCTCAGACTTTAGTTCCCTTCTCTAGCACGCCTTTGCAAAGCCTGCCCTATCAGTCTTTAGAGCTCACGATTTTCCATGTTGGACCTTTTAAAATATCTGTCATATAATGACCTGTAAGAGGATGTTCCCGTGATGAAGCTGCCATATTTCAATGTCTAAACAATAATGCATTAATCCAAGATCAGGGTGCCTACCTCAGCCGGCAAATGCCTTCAGAATTGGTACAGTTTTGGCAGGGTTTTACTTTATCTCTACATCTATCTATGAGATCCTTTGGTTATACATCTCAGTGTTCTCTCCTGGTTCTGAAGTGTCTTCGATCTACTTGTGTGCACATACTGAATTGTGAATAAGTGGTTGTAGCATCCTGGCATATCTTCTGCTTGTTTCTCAGTTGGTGCTGCAAGGTCATTGGTCTTGTACATGGTGTCTAGTCTAGGACACATGCTTAGAGGTGTGTTTTCCAATGTGATATGAGAGTGGCTGTTCTGAGCTTGGTCGTCCAACATGGGCAATGTCCATCCAACAAGGGTAGGGGAGTAGAGCCTGTATTTTAGAAGATGAATCCAAGGGAAAGAAACAGAGTATCCTATTTGAGTTTTGGCTGGAATGTTGTTTGTACTTTTAATCCTGCATTAGGAATATTTCAGGAAAAGGATCTTTTATTGAAGGAAATTTGTGTTCACTGGCTCACGCACTTATGTGCGCATGCATTTAGAATGCTTGCATTTGGCGTTAGTAACATTCAGAATCTAAAAAACAGCACCCCATAATTTTTAAGGATGGCCAAACGTTGGTTTTGTGAAGTGTACTTTCAGTTCAATGTTAGGAAGATTTAGTTCAGCGTATTCTGAGTTTACTTTGTTTCCTTCTTTCTGTATTGTAAAGATTTTGTCAACTATTCATTTTTTTCCAGGAGGTCAGGAAATTTATTTCCGATGCCCACACAGCATTCAAAGCTCTGGCTGAAGTCCCTTGTCTGCTTGAAAGCATTGAAGATAGTGTTTTATGGTGTGAGAGAGTTGGATGCCTTGAAGATCTTCATGCAAAGAAAGACAATATTGAATTGGTAGACTTTGTGAAACTGGGTAGTGTTTGGCAGGCTCCTTTGTATGATATATCTTTCTTGAGAGTCACGGGAGAGCACAACGCATCAGAAGGTCGGTTCCCATTTGCTGGTTTGCTTGTTGTTTTATGGAGCACATCTGAAGCACAGTTTACTTTTCTGAGTATAGTAGTATGATTTGAAAAGTGATAATGGAATTGCAACTGAGGTGTTAACACATCGCAATGAAGTTTAAAATGATATAATGGGAAAAGAAGACGCACCAGTATTTTACACAAGACGCAAGGGAAAATTTTGCATAGGAGCGCACATAATCCTAGTGAAAGCCAAATAGGAGAAGTTAAAAAGCATGTCTGTGATTTAAAGATGCATTTCACGTGTAGCACATAACATGAAAAGCAGAAGTCACAAAGGAGCCTGGCAAATCCAGGGGAGGAGAGAGATTTAGGAGGAGCAGAAGAGGGGTTTGGAGATGGAACAGGAGACATAGGAGATGAATGAAATAAAATGATCCTGTTCACTTGAGACCACACAAAATTTATGCGGCAGGAAAATGCAGTGGAATATGTGGTCCCAAGGATCTCACGAACTCCTTAGATCTAACTCACAACCTGCCCACACATTATCACACTTCAGATACACAGCAAGTTCCGCAAAGCAAAATGTGATACTCAGATAGCCAATTGCTGCCCAAGTAGGTGCAAAACTGGTCACATACAAGTGCCAATGACGGCTCCTAAGTCTGCTTTTTAACCGTCTCCTTTTGTGTGCTGTCAGAGGCTTCAGTGGAGTTGAGAGGGAGGAAGCACACTTTATAGATGATGAAGCACTCTGGGCCCCTTCTAATACAGATGATGGGCCCATAAAATGGCTGACGAGCAGATCTGGCTGACTTCACCTGTATATACTCCGGCCTGTCCTTCAGGGTGACTTGACAGTGGACCCCACCCTGCTCTAGGCTGACCTCTAGGCAGTCAGTTCTGTCCCCTAGTTGGGTCAATATAGTGAAGGGGGAAGGGGCAGATTTGGAGATGGGGAGAGAATAGCAGAAGGAAGGGAGAAGAAGGGGAAGGAGAGAGGAAGAGAGAGAAGAATGAGGGGATAGAGAGATAGAGAGAGGGAGAGAGAGAGAGAGTGTGAGCGTAGGCAGCAGGTCGCAGGAAGGAGGAGGGAGAGTAGATAGGATTAGATGTCACATCAAAAAGTCCCTTACAATCCTTTTGGGTTGACTTATATAGTCCCCCACAGTTCCCACATTTCCCCTACTATTCTCCCATCTATTTCCCCCTTAAAATCCATCTTTTTCCCACCTTCATTACAGCCATCCCTTCCCAAAGAATTTTGCCCTCAAAATTTCCAAGAGGCTGCCCTGGATGAGAAGGATACAACAGAAACTGATCAGCTCTGTAGGAGATAGGGGTAGTCCTGCACAATGCTCTCAGGTTGCCAAGAATTCTCATCTTCCGTTAAACCTTTCCATTTGATGAGGTATTCTGTGTAGGCTTTGTTCCTGAGTACATGATCTCTGAAGCCCTTGATTTGCTCCGGCACATAGATTATGTGGCCCTCTTCATCCATAGGAGGCAACTCAGGAAGAACCTGGACATGCTGTCCGACATGTGGTTTCAGCAAGGATACATGGAAAACATTATGGATCTTGGAGGTACTGGGTAGTTCCAACTGATATGCTACCTGCCCAACTTTGCGGATGATTTTGTAGGGGCCATAATACCTGTGGGCAAGCTTTGTGTTGGTATTACCTTTCAGCGAGGAATATCGATTCTTATGGAGACGTAAATGCACATAATCCCCTTCTTCAAAAGATAAGTACCTCCTTTGTTCATCCGCATACTTCTTCTGCTTGGCTTGGGCATCCTGCATATTCCTCTTAGCCAACTGCAGAAGGGCATCCATACTCTCCAAATCATTCCTTGCTTGCTGATTTTTCACAGCCAAGTCTGCAACCCTGGAAGGCATTCCCACTTTGCATCCATACATAGCCTCGAATGGACTCATGCCAATAGAGAGGTGTTTGGTGCTGTTGTAGCAAAATTCAGCCAATGCTAACCATTTGTCCCAAGACTTCTGCGTGTCATGACAGTAATGCCTTAGATACTTCTCCAACCACTTGTTCACCCTCTCTGATTGTCCATCCGTCTATGGATGATAAGCAGTACTAGGCGCAAGGGAAGTACCAACTGCAGTGAATAACTCCTGCCAAAAGTGACCCATAAATTTAGCATCCCTGTCACTGACAATCTCCTGAGGAAAACCATGGTGCTTGAACACATACTCAATGAATTGCCAGGCAACCTGTGAAGCGGGGTACCGAGTCCTAGTCGGTATGAAATGGGCCTGCTTAGTCATCCTGTCAACCACCACAAATATGCTATCCCAACCCTTATCTGTAGAAGGCAAGCCTGTAATGAAGTCCATGGCAATGTGAGTCCATTTGCCTTCAGGAATGGGTAGCGGTTGCAGAAGGCGTGCGGGTAACCGGCTGTCCACTTTATTTTGTTGGCAGGGCAAACATTCACTGACAAACTTAACCACATCTCGCCACAAACCATCCCAAATAAAGCTCTCCTTGACTCTTTCATATGTTTTTGTGATACCCGTATGCCCTGACATAGGGGATGAGTGCATTTCGTGTAATACCATCAACCTGTACTTGGAGTTTGGCACAAGATAAATTCTGTCCCTGCACCATAACAGTCCGTTGCGGACCTGAAATCGAACATGTCCTTGGCTGGACGGACTCTGTAACTCCACAAAAATAGGAGCTGCATCAGAATTTTGCATGTATTCCTCCTGAATCCCAAGTATCCACTCCTGATGAAGCGTGGAAATGGCAGACAGTTTGCATGACCACATCCTGGACAAGGCATCAGCAACCACATTCTCTTTCCCCTTTCTATATTCAATGTCAAAATCATAGGACTGAACTGCAGCCAGCCATCTCTTTTGCTTCATGGATAAATTAGGCTGCGTTAAGAAGTACTTGAGTGTCCTGTGATCCGTTTTGACCTTAATCTTGCTACCGTACAGGTAGTGGTGCCATTTTGCAAAAGCATGTAAGATTGCCAGCATCTCTTGATCATAAACATGATAATTCATTTCTCTGGCATTAAACTTCCTGCTCTCAAAAGCAATCACACCATGCTCTTGTTTTAGGACAGCCCCTAAACCTTTGCCACTGGCATCCGTCTCAATAATGAAAGACCGTGAGAAATCAGGGCACACCAATACAGGTGCATTGCTAAGGGCATCCTTGAGGTTATCAAAGCTGAGTTGTGCTGCTTCTGACCATTGGAAGGCATCCTTTTTCAGCAAATCAGTGAGAGGGGCAGCCCTTTTGGCGAAGTGCCTAATGAATCTCCTGTAAAAAGAAGCAAGACCCAAGAAACCTCTGAGCTGCGTGGTATTTTGTGGCTACGGCCACTCCTTAATGCATTTCACCTTAGCTGGGTCTACCCTGATTCCGTGCCTGCTTACAACATGACCAAGATATTCAACCTCCTCTGCCATAAATGTGCACTTGCTGGCCTTGGCATAAAGCTGATGCATTCTCAGGATTTCTAGCACTTGTCGGACATGGTCAATGTGTTCCTGTGCATCCTTACTATAAATGAGAATGTCATCGAAAAATACCAGCACACATTTGAAAAGAAGGTGGTGTAAGATCTTGTTCATGAGTGCCTGGAAGGTGGCTGGTGCATTAGTCAAACCAAAAGGCATCACCTTGAACTCATATAATCCTCTTTCTGTAAGAAAGGCAGTCTTATGCTCATCACCCTCTTTCATCCTGATCTGATGGTAGCCTGCTGACCTCAAATCAATCTTCGTGAAATACTGAGCACCCTTGAGTTCATCCAGCAGGTCATCAATCCTGGGAATAGGAAACCTGTTCTTAATGGTGGTCTTATTCAATTCTCTGTAATCAATGCACATACGAAAAGAGCCATCCTTCTTTTTCACGAGGAGTACTGGAGATGCAAATGGCGAGGTGCTATGAGCAATGAAGTTTTTCTCAAGCAAATCTCGCACCTGTGTTGCCACTTCTTCCCGTTCAACCTTAGAGAGTTGGTACGGGGCCTTGTTTATTGGTTTACTACCATGTTCCAGGACTATGGCATGATCAACATCTCTTTTTGGGGGCAACTGAGATGGCATATCAGCAAACACATCCCCAAATTCTAAGAGCAATTTCTGCATTTCACAATTATCCACATGGGGAATACCACCCTCCTGAGGTACAGAGACATTCAATGCATAAATGGCACTTTCGTTCTTGAGCTCCCTAGCTAGCTGCCTTGCTGAAATGACCTGCAATTTCTGATTCACAATGCCCTGCAATGTAACAGTTCTGCCGTTGTGGCAAAACTCAAGAGATAAAGCATTCAAATCTATACTGATTTTCCCCAAGGATTTCAGCCAATCACAACCCAGGACAGCATCTATGGGTCCCATATCCAATGCCAAAAGATCACCTGCAAACTCATAATGATCAGAAAACTTGATCCTGGCATCCTGGCAACAATGTCTGCTGATCATGTGCTGTCCATTCGCGATCTCCACTTTCAGACCATGGTCTATCTCTGTAGCAACTAATCCCAATCTTTGCAATGTTCTACAATTAATGAAACTGTGAGTGCTACCACTGTCTACCAATACATGGACAGATCTGCCATTAATCATTCCCTTCAACCTGATTGTGTCAGCACTTTTGGCACCCATCAAGGCATGTAGGGAGATGGTATACAGTGTAGACTGGGCATCCCAATAAATCTGTTCATCATCCACAGGAACATTACCATTAGCATCACCTCTGACAGGAAAAGGCATTGTAGGTTGATGCTCCAACACAGAGAGTGTTGGCTTACGGCCTTTCTTGCTACATGTAGGCTGAATATCAATCTCATGCATCACATGAGTGGTTTGCTCAATAGCCCCACCCGGATCAAAAGGAAAAGCAGTCCCCTTTGTGGCATCTGTGTTAGGAGACTCATCTGCATCATGAACTCCTATCAATTCCTCATGAGAGACATCATGGGGGTCTGCTACATCAGCCACTTCATCATCATCAGATAATTCAATTATCATGCTGAGTTTGGCTGAGCTGATATTCTTCATTTTGCACACATCTCGGTGCTCAGGTGTCCATTTCTCTCCACACCTAAAGCATAAATTTGCCTTCTTCCTATTGTCCATTATGGCTCTGGAATGTTGTTTAACTTCTAATTTGCCAAAACCAGCGCTGGGTTTGACACCTGTCTTTGCATCCATGGGCCTGTATGGCTTTGCATATGGCATCTTACTTCCAGAAACCGTTGGATATCGTGGGAAGGAAGCAGCTGCTGGTTTCTTATCAATCCAATCAGCAGAATTTGTCTTCCTGTCAGCATCATAAGCAGTACCATAGAAGCTATGTGACACATGCTTGTACTTGCCAGCATATTTTGGCTCAAACACCTCAGCAAGCTGGGCTGCTCGCTCAATGGTTAGAGGATTGTGAGCTCTCACATCAGCAGCTAGAGAGGGATCTAAGCCTTGTATAAAACGCAGCAACTTCCCTTTCTCAGAAATATCCTGTACAAACAAAGAAAGTCTCCAAAAACGCTGCAAGTACTCCTGGACCGTACCTGTTTGTGATAGTGCATAGAATTCAGCAAGGTACTGTTCAAGGATCAGGGCCGAGACGAAGGTCGTGACCATAAGCTCCTTGAACTGTTTCCAGGTGGTAGGCTTCTGAGGTGACTCTCGCATGTAACGCCACCATGTATGTGCATAATCCTGTAAATGCATGCTAGCAAAAATGATCCTCTCCTCATCATTCTTAGGGTAGAAGCGGAAATAATCTTCAAGCTTCGTGAGCCACTCCTCCAACTCATTGGGAGTGCGAGTGTCACCCTTAAACTTATGCACATAGATTTTATCTTTCACATCTTTGGCTGCGTTATTCCTATAGTGACTACCAGCATACTCACGCTTGAAGCTCACATACTGTGAAAAGGGCATCTCATTACGAACATCCTCAGGCAAAGCCCTATATGAACGTAAGGCATCTGAAAGCATATCATCCATGTTTGCATGCTGCCCACTTCTAGCATCATGCTGGTTAGGAGAACCACTCCCCTGATGCATAAAGTGCGTCTGACTGAAAGCATTACCTCCCTGATACGCAGGCTGAGTCTGACTGAATGTATTAACAGGAGGTGTCATCGAAGCATGCAATCCCTGCTGAGTTTGCCTGCCATAAACATATCGGTGGGTGGGTGGCATAGAAAAAGGTTGAGAAGAGGACTGGCCCCTCTCCCAACTGCCCTGAAACCCAACACCCAATCCAGGCATGCTCGCCGTTGGCAAAAATGTGCCAATGGGCCGGCCCAAAATGGACGGCTCAGCCAATGAAATATGCGAGCCAAATGGAGGCCTGGAATCAATAAGAGAAGTGCTCGGCGGCACGGGCAAGGCATCACCAGAATCAACATAATCCCCATGCTGGGGTGCATGCATAGAACCAACATCATAAGTGCGACGACCATTAGCCATAAATCCCCTGTGTGGGTCAGGAAAATCACCCTGGCTATCCGACTGATCCTCGTGCTGGGGTGCGGGCTGCTTACCCTTATCGTGCATACTGATGGCGGTAGTGATCTGTTGCCCAATGTTCTTACCCATCTGGGTGATAGCTGTATCGTGCATAGCCATAGCAGTGGTGAGCTACTGCCCCAACTGCTGACCCATCTGCTGAAAAGCCCCCTGAAGCATCGAGGCCAATGCATCTAGAAACTGTGTGTTGGTAGGCATAGCAGAAACTGGCTGTGAAGGAGATGCACCTTCTGTGACCGGCATCTGCTCCTGCTGAGCAACATCGTCACCGTGCTGAGATGACTCATCCGACCGAGGTGCACGTTTGGGTGCCATGAGTGACACGAGGAAAATGTGCGAAGTGTCGAAGGCTCGATGTAGAGGCTCGAGAGGTGTCAGTAAAGAGGCTCAAATGCAGTCGTTGAAGAGGTTCGAAGAAAGGTCGGTGAAGAGGCTGGAAACGGGCTCAAAATGAGCCACGAAGGTGGCTTAGAAAGGCCCAGAATAGGGCTGTAGGAGTACCCTAAAAGAGGGTTTTTTTTTTTTTTTGGAGCTCAGGACAACTAAGACACCTAGGGTAGTCTCAACTAAGCCAAACTGACTAAACCCAATCTTACCCAATCACTAACCTAGCTAGACCTAACCAGACCTAAACTAACCTAACCAACCAAACCCAAGTAGCTAACCAAACCCCCCCTAAACCCTAGCTAACGGAACCTTAGGAAAGACTAAGGTATGATAGACGACGGCGGCCTGGTGAGAGGGCGGAGAGAAAGGGCGATGCTCACGGATGGCGATGCCACGAGCAAGATGCCACCGAGGTCGAGATGCCACGGACGACGCTTGTAGCTTGGGCCTGTTGGGTTTGCAGGGCTGCTTCTTTACGGGATGCCTGCAAAGGAAAAGGGGGCAACGAAAAGCTGAGCAGTGCATGAGCGTCGTTAGGTGCAAGCCACGAAGGGCGGATCCGTTAGAGGCACAGGCAGGTAGGTGGCAAGCCGGAATACCCTAGCTGAGGAGGAGCTCTCCGAAAACATTTGTCGTGGACTCTTCTCGGCTCTCCAGATTGGTCGTGGGCTTCTGGAATATGCGAGGATAGGCTTAGATAGGCACGTAGCAACTGGTATCGTTGGCCTTGCGTCTGCCAGCCGACGAGCTGATTGTACCTTGCTGCATCTGTAGGCGTCTCAACGTACCAATTGCTATAATGCAGGGTTGGTGAAGCCAACGGAAGCAAGGTGCCAGAGAGCGGTGCTCTGATACCAATATAGTGAAGGGGGAAGGGGCAGATTTGGAGATGGGGAGAGAATAGCAGAAGGAAGGGAGAAGAAGGGGAAGGAGAGAGGAAGAGAGAGAAGAATGAGGGGATAGAGAGATAGAGAGAGGGAGAGAGAGAGAGAGTGTGAGCGTAGGCAGCAGGTCGCAGGAAGGAGGAGGGAGAGTAGATAGGATTAGATGTCACATCAAAAAGTCCCTTACAATCCTTTTGGGTTGACTTATATAGTCCCCCACAATTCCCACATTTCCCCTACTATTCTCCCATCTATTTCCCCCTTAAAATCCATCTTTTTCCCACCTTCATTACAGGTCATAAGAGAGGTCCTTGCCTGCCTTGTAAACACCTCTTGTGCCAGGTCTTCCTGCTTTCATTGCTGGGCATACACTCTGTCCATATGGCAGTCTGATGGCAACCCGTTGTGGGCAGCCATGTGGCAGTACTTGTATGGTGGCTTAAGCTGTCAGAGTCGTCATCCTGAGAAAAAGAACATTCGTACAAAGTTTCGGAACAAGAAGAACATAAATAATATCTTGTTCTTGTGAGACTTTTCGAGAATGCAAATGTGTGCAATGCATGCAGAATTTGAATGCCAATTGGCCCTTGAATGGGGAAGAGTGCCCTTGTGAGAGTACTTGTTTCTATTTCGACCTACATGCAATGTGGGAGAGAGATGGCGGATGAATGCAATATGGTAGAGAGAATGCTACTTGAGATTCACAATGAACGGGTGATACCCTTTCATTAATGTCCCTTGAGATCACTCAAGTTCCATCTTCCCATTTACACCTACCCTAATCCTATGACTCATGCACCTACCATTCAATGCACTCCAATGCACCCTTCCCTTTCCTATTGCCCCTAGGACCTAGACACGTGCGTGCACATCTTTATTACTAATTATTGGCCAATGTTACATAGTTTTGCGGTACTATTTACACCACTTGATCGATCATAAATACAAACATATAACCGCACCATCAAATTGGCGCCTAACAATAATAAGGTTCTAATGACTATTAATTAACTAAATAATCATTTCTCTTGTCATGATACTCCTTCTGCTTGAATGAGCAGAAGTCCTCTTCTCGATTATTGCTCGTCTCCTCCTCTTACGTGCACTTTCTCTTGTTACTTCTGCAATTGCATCGCCTCTTTATGATGTGCGAGTATTTTTGGAAAATTTGTAAAGAACTCTTCTTCCATCCATTGTGCACCACTAGCTGGCTGGTTTTTAAACTTCAGTAAATACATATATCTCTTCTTTCCATGAGTACTCTTCTCTTTATGGTGAGTATCCAAAAATGCGGAAGTATCGCCATGGTATCTCTTCAAATTGCTCACATGAAAGATATTCTTCATACGCTAGTGGGCTGGTAATTTTAGCTCATACGCTCTGGATCCTTCTTCTGGATATAAAGCTGCTGAAATCTGAAATGGACCATAAAACTTCGGTGCTAACTTGACATATTTTGTACTTCCTTTCACTGATTTGATTCTTCTTTTATCAATCTTCAATAAAACCCAATCATTCTCCTTGTAATAAACTTCTTTTCTTTTTCTATCGGCTGCCTTGGATTGTTGAACCTGGGCCTTCTTAATATGTTCTTTTACCTGCTCAATAACCTGTGACATATCCTCAGCAAATTGGTCAGTAGCCAAAATTCGCTCCCCCAAGTGTGTTATTGGAGTGGGTAAACATTGCCCATACATAATTTCAAATGGGGCTTTCTTGGTGGAAGTATGTACAATGTTATTATAAGCAAACTCTAACATGGGTAAGAACTCTGGCCACCTTCTAGGTTGGTCATGGACATAAGCTCAAAGTAAAGTAATTATGGTTTGATTGGCATTCTCACTTTGTCCATCTCCTTGAGGATGGAAGGCTGTAGTAAATTTCAGTTTGGTTCTGAGATTCTCCAATAGGGCTGTCCAAAAGTTGCTAATGAAATGGCCATCATTATCGGATACAATAGATTTTGGTAACCCATGTAACCTAAAGATTGCCCTCATGAATAACCTTGCTGTTTCAAGAGTAGACAACTCTTTTTTACAGTACACATACGTCACGTTGTTGAACAAAGGTTGAAACTTCTATGCGAAGTTTAGGCCAATGGAAGTACCTCTCAATATTGTCGATGTTCCCTCTAATGCCTCTATGTCCAGAATATGGACTCGCATGTAACTCACTCATGACCAGATACCGAAATGTTTTGGGTACACATATGGCATGTCCCAACAATAAGTATCCATCCATGATGGAATAAGCCTCTAAACCCCCAACCTCATTACGCTGAATCTTCCCATAAATTTCAGCGGAGTCCTCATCTAAAGGATAAGCTTCAACCATTGCTCCTAATGATTTCTCCTTAATCACAGAAATGTGATTAACTTGGGGCCGTCTACTCAAAGCATCAGCTACTAAATTCTCTTTTCCTGGCTGATATTCAATATTTGGTTGCCCAAAGGATTGAATATATTCAGCCCATTTGATTTGCCTTGAAGAAACAATGGGTTGAGAAAACAAGTGCTTGATACTTTGATGGTCAGTCTTAATCTTGAAAGCAGAACCATAAAGATAATGCTTCCATAACTTCAAAGCATGTATGGCTGCCAGTAACTCCTTCTCATACGTGATATATTTCAATTCAGCCCCTTGAAGTTCTCTACTCTCATAAGCAATGGGATGGCCTCCTTGCATCAACATTGCCCCAATCGAGGTACCACTCGCATTCGTACATACAACAAAGAACTCTTTGTCCATGTCCGGAAGTGTTAACACTGGTGCAGTGACCAGTGTTATCTTAAGCTCCTCAAAAGCTACTTGGTGAACCTCTCCCCACTCATACAAGGAATGCTTCTTCAACAAATCTGTTAGTGGAGAAGCAAGACGTGCAAAATTCTTAACGATTCTGCGATAATAACTACACATTCCTAGGAAGGATCTTATTGGCCATTCAATTATCGCCTTGACCTTTTTAGGGTCAACTCGAATTCCGTCAGCAGACACAATGTGTCCCAAATACTCTAATTTTGTCTTGAAGAACTCACTCTTCTTGGTATTTAGGAACAATCGCTCCTTCCTTAGGAGCTCCAACACCTTAGCAAGGTGATCCTTATGCTCTTTCTCAGTCTGGCTGAAAACTAAAATGTCGTCAAAGAAGACTATGACAAATTTTCCGAATTAGGGTCGCAAAACCCTTCTCATTAGCCTACTACAAGTGGCTGGAGCATTAGTTAGGCTAAAAGGCATGACCAAACACAAGTAATGTCCAGTGAGAGTGCAAAAAGCAGTCTTATGTTCATCTCCAGCTTTCATCCAAAGTTGATGATAACCAGATTTCAAATCCAATTTGCTAAAAACTTCAGTACCTTTAAGCATATCCAATAAATCATCCACTCTTGGAATCGGATATAGGTTCTTAATTGTAAGTTTATTCAAAGCACGGTAATCTATACACATACGATATGATCCATCCTTCTTTTTGACCAATAATACAGGTGCTCCAAATGGAGAACTGCTTGGTCGAATCATGCCTTTTTGCAATAGATCTTCAATTTGTTTTTCCACCTCCTCTATTTCTATCCTGTTCATCCTGTATGGGGCTCTACATGGAGGCGAAGCTCTTGGCTTTAAGTCTATGGCATGATCATCTTCTCTCTCCATAGGCAATTTGAATGAGTCATCTCTTGAAAATCGATCCTCATAAGCTCTAAGGAACTCATTTCTCTCTTGATCTTCTTTTGAGATATGAAGATCTCGTGAATCCCGTATATACACAAGATTACAATCTACTCCTCTTTTTATCAATCTTTTCGCTTGGGTAGGAGTAATCAATGGAATTGTTTACACGTCTCGATCCCCTATGATCCTTATGTTTTCACCCTTATGTACAAAGCAACAATGATGAGTATGAGGATGAATAGCAAGGTTAAAATCATACCGCCATGGTTTACCTAGAATCATGTCAACGCCTTGTAAATGAGCTACTAGAAAATCCCTTTGATCTCTATATTTTTGTGTACGAAAAGGGATATTCGGTATTATGGATGTGTCTTCTTCATTATGTCCCCTAAAAGCTCCCGAGAGTGACATGTTTTTAATAGGTTTTGGTTTAAGATGGAGTAATCTTACTAATCTATCACTAACTAAGTCATAATTACATCCATCATCTAGGAGAACCACTATTCTGTGTCCAGTCACGAATCCATAAACCTTAAAAAGATCATGAGGCCCAAAGGTATTGGCTGAATGGACAGCATTCACTATTGGCTTAATAGTCACGGTAGATTTCGAGGGTGACAAGGTAGAAGCCTTACCCTCCTGCTTGGATGTCTTGGCTTTCCCTTTTATTGAATTCGTCTTGGCAATTTTAGCCAAGAGAATGGGACACTTATGCCATATGTGCCTTGGCTTATGTTTCTTACACCCGAAACATTTTCCTTCCTTAATTAACGTCTTCTTCTCTTCGTCCCTAATGGAAGGAAATGGTACCCATCCAGGTCGTGATTGGTTGTTTACATTCCTTACAAGAGCTTTACCCTTCCCTTTATTATTCTTAAATTGGTTTGGTTTCCTAAAAGTGGGTATATTGTTGGTCTTAGATGTGGACCCACCCTCCTTATTGAAGGGTTTACGAGGATTCAATTTTCTCTCGGCTATTTCAGCCAGCAAAGCGTGGTTGGGTTAAACATTTCAACCTCGTATCTTACTTTTGGGCTTAAGGCTGCTAAATACTTCTTTCTCCTATCTTCCTCACTCTTTTCGGGTAACTCTAGAGAGAGTTTCCAAAACCTGGTTGTAAAATCTTCATTACTCTTACTATCGAATTGCCTAAACCTCTCCCAGCAAAAGGTTAGGTTCTCTTCATGCCTCAGTGGCATGAAAGTGGCTTTTAGTTGCTCCACAAACTTAGCCTATTCATGAATAGTCTCTTTTCCTGTTTGTGACAAAGACCACCACATTAGAGCATCCTTTTCAGATGTAATGTGGCAAGAGCAAGCTTCTCTTGCTCGATCTTGTCTTGATGGGCAAAGTATAGCTCAAAATGGCGAATCCAATTGAGGATTTTGTCAGCCTTCCTTGCCCCATCATATTTGGGGAACTCGATTCTCTCTCGCGGTTGGAATTTGGATCTCTTAGAAGGGTTACTTAACTCTTCATCCCCAAAATTTAAAGTCCTCTTAGTCCCTAATCTTGTCATAATGGACTGTTCAATCATATTGCTAAGCTAGAAAATCAACTTATCAACAGGAGTCTCCTCTCTTCCTCTTGCACTTGGATTATAATCCATGTGTGTTGGGTTTCGAGGTGAAGGTGTAAACTCATCACCTTGTTCTTGGCTGGTCTCATTTCTTCTTTCATTACGAAAGGAGAACTCTCCTTGTCAAGAGGTTCTTGAAGGAGAGACTGTTGTAAATCTATTTGTGGGTTACTCAAGATGTGTGTAACTCTCACCTAATCCATCCTCTTCAGGAGGGGCTGAAGGTGTTCTTTCTCTCTCTCCTTCGGGTAATGGAGGAAAAGGAATAAGTTCATTGTTATATCTCCCTTCCCCTTCCATTCTTTCCTTTTAGTAATACAAGAGAGAAAATGACTTGCTGTAATTAAAAAAAAGAGAGTTTATTTTATAGCAAAAGTCAAGTGTTGTAGAGTTGGTGATACTTATCCGACTCCCGCTTCGCTTGTGTCCAAAAACCTCTTCAAATGACCTCTTCTTCCCTCTCTTTTACGCTTTTCTTCTTGTATTTCTGCTGTAAACTGGTACACTCCGTTTGGGCTACTTATTTTGAGTGGATTGGAGCTCTAGATATTGTTATAGGGGGTACTTGGTGGGTGGATCACCCCCTTAAGATCTTGTTTCGATCTGACTTTCCGTTTGGGAGAACAGGGAGGGGTCTCTATTCCTCACGGTTTAAGGATTTTAAGGGTATATTCACACGGGGGGGAGTCACCTTGTTCACCGTTCAAGAGCAAAATTTTCCAAGAAATCCTTTGTCTCAGACTCTCAAGAATTCAGGGTTTGGAGGGAAGGAGAAGTTGGTTTGCAGGGAAGGAGAAGTTGGTTTGCAGCCTAAAAAGTGAGTGTGTAAAGAGTATGCAGAATACACTGTTTGCAACAAATACATGCCGAATGAAGGTTTCATCATTCGATTTCGTTGTTTCGCCTTTCCGGATTGTTGCTTCCTCCTCCTGTGCGTCTTCTTCTTCTTCATAGACATCGACCTGTCGCTCTCCGCCGTACGTGAGTGCTCTCGCTGTCACACCTGCCGCAATTTCACATGCTACTCTCTCGCTCTCTTCTTGTCCCGGTTGTGGACTGTCCCCGCTCTGATACCTAATGTGAAGAACCAGACTTTTCGAGAATGCAAATGTGTGCAATGCATGCAGAATTTGAATGCCAATTGGCCCTCCAATGGGGAAGAGCGCCCTCGTGAGTGTACTTGTTTCTATTTCGACCTACATGCAAGGTGGGAGAGAGATGGCAGATGAATGCAATGTGGTAAGTTCCATCTTCCCATTTACACCTACCCTTATCCTATGACCCATTCAATGCACTCTAATGCACCCTTCCCTTTCCTATTGCCCCTAGGACCTAGACACGTGTGTGCACATCTTTATTACTACTCATTGGCCAATGTTACATAGTTTTGCGGTACTATTTACACCGCTTGATCGATCATAAATACAAACATATAATCGCACCATCAAATTGGCGCCTAACAATAATAAGGTTCTAATGACTATTAATTAACTAAATAATCATTTCTCTTGTCATGATAGTTCTCACCTATGCCTATTTCTATAGTCCTAAGTCTTATGATTAGACCTCCCTTTCACTCTTCCACCCATTGTTTTGCTTCTAGACATGTTAGAAACCTGTATAGAGATAGATTTGATTTCTTAGCTAGATCCAACTTGAGTAAACTTCATTTTTTGGGTGAAGGTTCTATCCGATGGTGTAGATTTAAGTCAACATTAGTTAGTATACATTATAAAGCAATATTTTAAGGATTCTCAAGTAATTAAGACGTCTTAGGAGTAAACATCTTCGGAGCTCTTAACTTAGTCCTATTCATACCTCCCAAGCAATCTATGTTATCTACAATATTCATAGTAGTAGTATCTTTATGTAGGTCAGACTTATTGTACTGCCTTCGTCCGTTTTCAAGAGCATGTCAGGGAAGCTAGGAAAGCTCATAAAAAAGTTTCTTTAATTGGAGATTTGAAACCTTTATATGCAGCAATGGAGAAATCTGTTTTCGAATAGTTTTGTTTTTTCCTATGGTGCATATAGAAGGAGAATTTGTTAACTCAAAGAATTTTTCAAGGCAGCGAGGCCTAGAGAACTTTTTTGGATGAGAACTTTACATAACTTTCCTAGAGGTTTTAATTCGGAAGGGAAGTCAGCTCATCACAAGCGTAAAAAGGCGAGTCAAAAGAATCCTATGGTTTGGAAAAGAAAAGGTGCACAAAAGTTGTTAGCATTTGAAGATGTCCTTTGTTGGTTGAACTTCCTTCTAGATAATTTGTTCATAACTCTAGGAGACTCTTTATTTCAACAAAGCATTAGTGTTCCAATCGGCTCTCATTGTTTTGTTTTCCTAGCAAACTTCTACCTTTTTACTTATGAATTTGAATTTATGGAGCGTTTAATCTCTTGTGAGACTTGTCCAATTGTTCTTCATAAACTAAGTCAGGTTAGGAGATTCACAGATGACTTAGTTGTCCTAGACATTCCAAACTTCAAAGATTTTATGTACGAAGATCCAAACTCTTTTGGTGGAGGAATTTATCCTCGAGAGTTTTGTGAACTTAATTGTACAACTAGTGGAAGCTTTTGTAGTTTCTTGGACCTTAGCATTACTCAATCTTCCTTGGGTTTTGTAATGAAGGGGATAAGGGGCAATTTAGAGGACCTTTAGAGGCCTCTTAGGTGGGAAATGTGGAGGGACTATACAAGTCCCCATCCACCCCTATTTGTACATTTTTGATGTGACATCTACTCCTATCTACTCCCACCTCCTTCCTCCTACGTGATGCCTACACTCTCTTGCCCAATCTCTTTCTTCCCCTCACCCTCTTCTCTCTCTTCCTCTCCCTCTATCCCCCCCCCCTCTCTCTCTCTCCTCCTTCCTCTCCCCTACCCTCTCCCCCTTTTCTACCATCTTTGGCCCTTCTCCAAATCTGCCCCTTCTCCTTCATTTCATTAGCCTCGATTTTGGCACCTGTCTTGCCCCACTATCCCCTTGCGACACTTAAAACGCAAGGCTGAGCTAGACTACAATACCTAGCGCAGAACAAGCGGCAACAGTCACTAGCAGCAAGCGCACCTGCTGTAGTAGCAGAGCCGGGCAATAGATGCCCCCCCCCCAAAAAAAAACCGATTTGGATTTGGGTGGCTCTTCTTGAGATCGACGATGTAAAAAGAAATTGCTCTTGTACAAGCAAACGTCACCATCACTCTGCCCAGAGCCGTCTGACCGAAAGCACCACACGAGTGCTCCTCCGTGATTGCATCTGGGGTTCCAACCCTGCCTCCGCTAGTGGGGTAGACCACTGCAGTCCTGAGGCCATGAGCTCTGGTGAATCCACAACCAGTCCTGAGGCCATGAGCTTTGACGAGGCCACAACCAAGCCACCCCATTGCCGCCTTCCATTCCGCACCTCCTGTGCGGATGTGCCTCACGATTGCATTGCCGCACTCCGTCCCCTGTCCTTGTTTGTTGCGCCATGGTCGTCCATTGCGCCGCCGTCATTTGTCCGTCGCTTGCAAGGTTCGTGCTTAGGTTAGCCTAACCTATAGAGATTAGGTATGGCAGGTTGGGTTAGCTACCTGGGTAGTAGGTTTAGGTTAGGGCTAGTTAGTTTGGGACTGGGTTAGGTTAGTGCTAACTAGGGTTAAAGGTTGGTTGCTGCCCATCTTGAGCTCTTTGGCCAACTGCCTTGCTGAAATGACCTGCAATTTAGGAGCTGCAATACCATGCAATGTAACTGATCCATCCTTGTGGACGAAGGTGAGTGTTAAGGCATTGAAATCCATGCTGATTTTGCCCAGTGATTGCAACCAATCACAGCCTAGGACAACATCTATTGGGCCCATGTCAAGTGCCAAGAGATCACCTGCAAATGTATAGTCATCAGAGAACTTAATCCTTCTTGGCAACAAGATCTACTGATCATATGCTGTCCATTGGCCACTTCTACTCTCAGCCCATAGTCTATCTCAGTAGCAATCAGTCCCACCCTCTGTAAGGTCTTGCAGTTAACAAAACTGTGGGTGCTACTGCTGTCCACCAACACATGCACAATCCTGCCTTTAATCATCCTTGTTAATCTAATAGTATCATCACTTTTGGCACCCATCAGGGCATGCATGGAAATAGTATAAAGTGTTGGATGGGCATCCCAATAAACCTCTTCCTCGTTCACAGGAGCATTACCACCTGCATCTTCACGTGCATAAAAAGGCATCGCATCGTGATGCTCCACGGAAAAGAGTGTGGGCCTACGGCCTCTCATTCCACTAGTGGACATAATCTCATACGAATGCGAAGCATGAGAGTCATGCGCAGTAGCACCACCAGGATCAAAAGGAAAGTCAGTACCCTTTGTGGCTGCAGTGTTAGGAGCCTCATCTGCATCATGTTGTTAGTCCACTCAACAAACTTAGGCTTCGACTCAACGTCATACCCCGTAGCATGCGAGGTGCCCATGGCATTTCTGTGCTTGCCAACATATTTAGGCTCGAATACTTCTACAAGCTAAGCTGCCCTCTCAATTGTTTGAGGGTTATGTACCTTCACATCTGCAACGAGAGAAGAACTTAACCCATGGATGAAACACAGCGGCTTTCCCTTTCAGATACATCCTACACAAACAGGGAAAGCCTCCAAAAGCGCTGCAAGTACTCTTGGACCGTACCGGTCTTCGACAAGGCATAAAATTCAGCCAAGTATTGATCCAATACAAGTGGAGATACAAATGTAGTGACCATCAATTCTTTGAAACCCCTCCAAGTGGTTGGTCTCTGAGGCGAATCCCTCATGTATCGCCACCATGTGTGGGCATAGTCCAGCATATGCATACCTGCAAAAATGATGCTCTCCTCCTCAGACTTGGGTAGAAGTGAAATAGTCTTCCAGCTTCGTGAGCCACTCCTCCAACCCATTGGGAGTGCGAGTGTCCCCTTTAAACTTATGCACTGTGAATTTGTCCTTGATATCCTTGGCTGCATAATTCTTGTGTGTGTAACCTCCAGAAGTGCGGGCATCATCATCCTTGAGGTTCACATAATCGGAGAAGGGCATCTCAAGTTTAATGGCCTCAGGTAGGGCGGCGTATGAACGTAAAGAATTTGCCAACATGTCATCAAAAGTGGCTTGCTGCCCACCACCAACCCCCTGCTGCGTAGAAGCTCTGCTGCCATCTGATGCATTGGCTGCGTCTGGCTATATGTGCTCGCTGGCGGAGCGATAGGTGCATGAATTTCAGGCTGGGTCTCTCTGTCAAATGCATCTCTCCGAAATGATGGCATACCAAAGGGCTGAGAAGAGGATTGACCTCTCTCCCAGGGGTGTGGGCTGCTATATAAACCCAAGCGAGCTCCAGGCATACTCGCTGGTGCAGTGAAAGGAGCACTAGCCGGATGCACACCAACGGGTTGGCCGAAAAGAGACGGCTCATTCTGCATAGATGTAGAAAGTTGAGAGCCAAAAGATGGCCTGACATCCTGCAAGAAGGTGCTCTGTGGCACAGAAAATGCATCATCTATGTCCAGATAATCCCCAAGTTGGGGTACATGCAATGGTCCAGAAGACTGAAGCTCATAGGCACGATGGGCATTTGTCATAAAACCCTTGCGTGGAGCAGACAAAACATCCTGACTATTTGAATGGTCCCCTTGTTGGGGTGCTGGTTGCTTACCCTTATCCTGCATAGCAATGATAGATGTGATCTGCTGACCAATGTGTTGTCCCATCTGGACAAGAGCTGCATCCTGCATAGCCATGGCTGTGGTAAGCTACTAGCTGAACCCTTGTCCTATTTGGCGAAAAGCACCCTAGAGCATAGAGGAAAGGGCATCAAAAAACTATGTCTGCACTGCCTGCGCTTCCCAGGATGCAAGAGAGAGAGGCTGAGTGGAAGGAACCTCTGCACCACCAATGGATGCAGCCACTGTGGTAGGCACTTGCTCATACTGAGCAGCCTCATCAGTGTCATGCAATATATCACGAGGGGCACGCTTTGGTGGCATGGTGACTGGCTTTGGAGAGAGGAGCTCGAATGTAGGCAAGGAGAAATGGATAGCAAAACCCTGCGTAATGAGCACTTGAGATAGTGCGTGGAAACACGAAAATGTCGATGGAGAGGCTCGGAAGAAAGGTCGTCGAAGAAGCTTTGAAACAGAGCCAAAATGGCTCCAAACGGGCTGTGAAAGGCCTTTAAAAAGAGACTGAAAAGTGAACTGTTTACCCCTAAAAAGAGAAGGGGGAAGGGGCGTATTTGGAGATGGGGAGAGAATAGCAGAAGGAAGGGAGGAGAAGAGTGAAGAAGGGGAAAGAGAGAGGAAGAGAGAGAAGGATGAGGGGATAGAGAGATAGAGAGAGGGAGGAGAGAGAGAGTGTGAGCATAGGTAGCAGGTAGCAGGAAGGAGGAGGGAGGGATCGGATTAGATGTCACATCAAAAGGTGCCATACAAATCATTAGGGGATGACTTATATAGTCCCCCCCTTCTTTCTCCTATCTTACCACCAATTTCCCTTCTTTTTCCCACCTATTTCCCATCTAATTCCTTGCTATTTTCCACCTTCATTACACCCGTCACGTCTCGAATAGATTGCATGATAGTGATGAGGTTGCTCAGCATGAGCAATCGCCTTCCGCAATGGGTGCATCCACTTGTGGTTCAGAGATTCCTACAACTCAGCCTCTCTCTCCTGCATCTCGAGAAGCACAGGCAACACATACACAATTTTTGGATACCCTTGCTTCTATGCTTTAGGGTGCTCTCCTGGAGATGGGACAGGGTTCAACCAGTAGCTTACCATGGCCATGGCTATGCAGGATACAGCTCTTGCCTAGATGGGACAACAACTTGAGCAACAGATTGGCCAGGCTATGCAGGGTAAGGGCAAGCAGCCCGCACCCCAGCAAGGGGACCACTTAGACAGTCAAGATGTTTTTTTTGCTCCATGCAGGGGTTTTATGGCAGATGTCCACTGTGCCTATGAGCATTAGTCTTCTGGATTGTTGCATGTACCCCGGCATAGGAATTATTTGGACTTGGATGATGCATTCTCTGTGCCACAGAGCACCTTCTTGCAGGATGTCAGGCCATCTTTTGGCTTACTTTTTTGCAACCATGCAGGTGGAGCTATCTCTTCTGGGCCGACCTGTTGGTATGCATCTGGTTAGTGCTCCTTTCACCGTACCAGCGAGTATGCCTGGAGCTGGTTTTGGTTTATATGGCAGCCTACACCCTTGGGAGAGAGGTCTCTTCTCAGCCCTTTGGCATGCCATCATTTCAGAGAGATGCATTTGGCAGAGAGACCCAGCAAGGGGTTCATGCACCTATCGCTCCGCCAGTGAGCACATACAGCCAGACGCAACCAGTGCATCTGATGGCAGCAGCCACTACGCAGTAGGGGGTTATTGGTGGGCAGCAGGCCACTTTTGATGAGATGTTGGTGGATTCCTTGCGTTCATGTAAGGCCCTACTTGAGGCCATCAAACTTGAGATGTCTTTCTTCGAGTATGTGAACCTCAAGCGTGATGATGCCCGCACTTTTGGAGATTACGCACACAGGAATTATGCAGCCAAGGATATCAAGGACAAACTCGCAGTGCATAAGTTCAAAGGGGACACTAATGAGCTGGAGGAGTGGCTTACGAAGCTGGAAGATTGTTTCCGCTTCTACCCAACGCAAGATGAGGACTGCATAATCTTTGCGGGTATGCACATGCAGGACTATGCACATACTTGGTGGCGGTATATGAGGGATTCATCTCGAAGGCCAACCACATGGAGGGGTTTTAAAGAAATGATGGTTACCACCTACATATCCCCACTCATCTTGGATTAGTACTTGGCTGAATTCTATGCATTGTCACAGACTGGTACATTCCAAGAGTACTTGCAATGTTTTTTGGAGACTTTCCTTGTTTGTACCAGATGTATCTGAGAAAGGGAAGTTGCTGCGTTTCATCTAGGGATTGAGTCCTTCTCTGTCTGCAAATGTGAAGGCACATAACCCTCAAACAATTGAGTGCGCAACGCAATTAGCAGAGGTTTTTGAGCCCAAATATGCCAACAATATAAGATGGCAGCGGGCAGCGCATACGGGACTGCAAATGAGGCTGAGAAGAAGCCTAAGGTGACCGATTGGCATGATAGGAAATCAGCAGCAGCATCATTTCTGAGGTTTCCCACTGGTACATGCAGCAAGATGCCATATGCTAAGCCATACAAGTCATTTGATGCTAAGTCAAGAGCTAAGCCAAGTGTTGGAAATGAAAAATCAAAATTTAAACAACACACCAGGACTATTATAGACAGCAGAAAGCGGGCAAACTTATGCTTTAAGTGTTGTGAGAAGTGGACTCCTGAGCATCGGGAAGTTTGTAAAATGCGTAACAGTGGTACTGCAAAACTCAGCATGATTATTGAGATATTGGATGATGAGGATTTAATGGATGTTTCTGAGACCTTGGATGCCACTCATGGTGATTTAGAGGGTGCATAGGACGTGGAAGAAGCTCCAGATACTGGAGCTATGAAGGGGGCTGATTTCCCCTTTGATCTCGGTGGTGCTATTGAATATAATATGCATGGTATACAATCCAATGACACTCAGCCCACTTGTGGCATGCGAGCCTGTTGGCCTACAACCTTTCATGTGGAGCATTAGGATGCTATGCCTTTTCATGTGCGAGAGGATGCAAGTGGAAATGCTCTTGTGGATGAGGAGAAGATCTATTGGGATGTGCTGTAAACAATTTATGCTATCTCTTTTCATGCCTGGATGGGTGCCAACAATGCTGAAACTATTAGATTGAAAGGGAAAATTAATAGCAGGACTGTTCACATGCTTGTGGACAGCGGTAGCAGTCATAGTTTCATCAATTCTAAAACCATACAGAAGGTGGGACTGATTGCTATTGAGATTGATTATGGGCTGAGAGCAGAGGTGGCAAATGGACAGCATTTGATCAGTAAATTTTGTTGCCAAGATGCAAGGATCAAGCTCTTTGAGGATTATGAATTCGCTGGGGATCTCTTGGCACTGGACACGGGCCCAATAGATGCTGTCCTGGGCTGCGATTGGCTAAAATATTTGGGCAAAATCAGCATGGATTCAAATGCCTTATCACTCAGCTTTGTCCACAAGGGTAGAACTGTAGCATTGCATGGCATTGCCACTCCTAAAGTGCAGGTCATTTCAGCAAGGCAATTGGCCAAAGAGCTCAGGAAGGAGCAAGCCCTCTATGCATTGAATGTGTCAGTATTTCAGGGGGGTATCATTCCCCGTGTTGAGGATTGTGATATGCAGCGGTTGCTCTCGGAGTTTGCTGATGTAATTGTTGATATGCCATCCCAATTGCCTCCCAAGAGGGATGTGGATCATGCCATTGTTCTAGAGCCTAGCAGTAAGCCCATAAACAAAGCCCCATATCGTCTCTCTAAGGTTGAGCGGGAGAAAGTGGCAGTACAGGTGCAGGAATTGCTTGAGAAGAACTTCATCTCTCATAGCACTTCTCCTTTTGGCTCCCGGTGCTTTTGGTGAAGAAGAAAGATGGATCGTATCGCATGTGCATTGATTACAGGGATCTAAATAAGGCCACTATCAAGAACATGCTTCCAATCCCCAGGATAGATGACTTGTTGGATGAAGTCAAGGGTGCTCAATTTTTCACGAAGATAGATTTGAGGTATGTGAAAGAAAGAGATGAGCACAAGATGGCCTTCCGCACAGAACGTGGCTTGTATGAATTCAAGGTGATGCCTTTTGGATTGAGTAATGCACCGGCCATCTTCCAGGCGCTGATAAATAAGATATTGCAGCCACTTCTTTTTAGATGCATGCTGGTTTTCTTTGATGATATTGAAACCAGCCTCAAGGCTAATAGGAGGGTGGTAAAACACTAACCAAACAAAAGCCCTTACAAAAGAATACTCAGCAAACACTCTGTAGACAGATAGGGGGAGTTAGAGCGCTCCTATTCAAATACAAAGACACAGGCTAGCCCCAAAGCCTTGGCGCCCCTTTTGGTATTTCTTTATTAATTGAAGAGTGCCACAAAGAGATTACATCGTGAGTACCAACTCACACGCATTCAATGCTCTTCCCTCACTTGGAGGCATCAGTTTCACAACATTGTAACCCTGTGGGGCCTTGGCGCCCCTTTCGGTATTTCTTTATTAATTGAAGAGTGCCACAAAGAGATTACACTGTGAGTACCAACTCACGCATTTTCAATGCTCTTCCCTCACTTGGAGGCATCGTAATCACAACACTGTAACCCTGTGGGGCTTTGCTATCACATCCATGTGACCATAGGCATCCATACTCAATGCAAACACCCGCATTTCAACATGGGAGCCATTATTTAAAGCCCAAGCAAGGCCACACACTCCCCAATTAATCACAAGTGTTCACTGATCAACTGGGATACCCAAACAATGGGTGAGAGCATAACTGAGCTGCCCATCGGTGCTCAGAAGCACAATAAATATTTGCAAGCATTCACTTTGATAACTTTGCTGCCAAGCAAGTCTATTCCATAGCCAACTCAATGCTCACGGGCAGTCACTGAATGAGTGCAAAGGTGCATCCTTATGAAACCAAAATCTCAACCGAGCCCAATCATGAGCTATCACGCCCTCATGGACTCAAGGCCTGCCCGATCAAGCTTGCGATGAACCTCCACTCATCCACTTAGCAGCAACCCAAAAACAAGAGAGGAGATAGTGGCTGTCGTACAACTCATACCGTCGCAAGCCATTATCGTGCAAACAATAGCCATAGTAGCCCATGCTTTCCGAATACCCCGTACTTGGTAAGCTGCTACGGTATGTACACCTTGGAGTAAATGACTGTACGATCCGTACGTTGCAGCCGTACAAGTGCCAAGACAGCTTTGGTACAGCTTGCATTTAATGGCCAAACTACCCCGTATAGCCCGTGCAAGGAGCTCTTCCGTACCCGTATGTCTTGAATGCACATGTACGATCTGCCGTACTACCCAACCGCACTGTGTACGGCTTCAGCAAGAGAAGACCAACCCTCCTCTCGGTGCCTGTTGAGCTTGCATTCAATGCCTTGTGTACCCGTACAGCCTCAGCCAGGTTCCCGTCAGCCAACCTCTTGGTCCCGGCATCACCTTCCACGCGTGGCTTTTTCTTTTCCATCTCCCCGTAAGCTTCCGTCACCAGCCTTTCCTTGCCCAAGGCCTTCCTTGGGCTTTCCTTCCAAAAGGGTCTACATGGGCTTGCCACGTGGTAGCCCATGCCTTGGGTTGCCCCCAAGGGCCTCATTTGCCCCTAGGCCCCCCTCGAGTGGGGCCTTTTTAAAAGCACACCAATGACCAATCTTAGTTCTAAGGTTCTTTGGGCCCCTCTTGGCCCTAGAACTTGCATTTGCCCCCAAGGCACAATTTCCTAGGGGGAAACTCGCACACCCCCATCCTGTGACCTCGCCACTTGATTCCTGGGGTCGAGGCCACATGTGAGCAATAAAACTCATGCCCTCGTGATAGATATCCTCATTTACAGCAAGGATAGACAGGAGCACGTCAAGCATGTGAGGCAGGTGCTGAAAATTTTGAGGATGTAATTAAGGGCTTTGACCAAGGGTCAAGGTGGCTTAATTAAAGTCAAAGCTCTCCGATTGGGGTTGGGAATAACTTGGTTGACCAAAGTCAACCCTCCTTGGCTAAAGCCAAGTCTTGTTGGTCGAAACTAACACTCTCTAACCGAAGCCAGCTTTGAAATACTTTGGTTAATCGCAATTAACCCTCTTGGCGTGAGCCAAGTCTCCCTAACCAAGGTTAGGCATACTTAACCAAGCTGAAGTAACTTTGACCAATTAGAAAATAACTCTTTGACCATAATTAAATAAATGGAGAACTCTATAATTATGATCAAATAAATGGTCAACTGGAACTTTGACTTGGAGGATTTACAACTTGATGATAATAGCCATATGGTCTTGAACAATAACTACATGTTGTAATGACTTCCATCTTTGATATCCTCCAGCATGCTTTTGCCATGGTTGGACAATCACAAGCCAAAATCCAAGTAGGAATAGTTTGCGGTAGTCTCATACGATACATAATCGTTAATACTATTGTAACGTTGAAGTGAGGGTCCTATTGTTGTGGCATGTTTAAGTTGTCCTTTTGACATGAGTTATAACACCTAGATGGGAGGATCACATCAAGATGCTATGTATCAACATTCCCTCCTCTAGTAAGTAGTTGAGCTGAACTTGCCATGCTTTGGTGAACTTTCAACATTGTGGCAAGTGTGAAATTGTTTTGGGAACACATTAATGTTTGGAATCTCTTGAATCTAATCTTTTTTCTTTTCTTCGTAGCTCTTTTCTGGTGCACTTGTGTGTTATTGATTTTTCAAGATCGAGCCTATATTCTCTATTAAGTGGGTTTTAATCTATCGTATTCATAGGTTCTTGCATTATCTCACTATTTTTTCACAGCATTGTGCATTTTTAAACTATGGACATTACAATAAAATTTGTCAAGTGGTGGCTTTATGGACAATGCCTTGTATTTCACTTACTCTTTTTGATCATTTCTTTTGATTATTTGATATTGCTAGGGAAAACATGTGCAAGAGGGGAACATCTCTCAACATTTCCATTATTCAATCATATGATTTGTAATGACTACAATGAGGAAGCAATTGGCATGAGCGTTGGTACTAGGTTTCTTTGCCCAAAGAAGGCCCGATTTTTGATTGTAAGCGTCTCCAAGCTCATTATTTTATAACTTTTGCCTCGAATTTCGATCTAATGAAGGTAGAGGCATCTAGATACTATGCATAAATGCATGCATAAGGCATGAGAACATGGCATAATGCTAATTCATGATTAAAATATTATTTAATGATTTACTTCTTCAACATTTGTTTTCTTTTTTTGCAAAACTTTAATTAGGATCCATTTTGGTGATGATTGGAGGAATCACTGCCCTTGCGGGATATTAGGTTATTTCATTTTGTTTTTGGTTTACGTGCGTAGTGGCAGGCTTCTATTTATTGTCTTGTTTTTGTTTTGGCACTAGAGCTGAATCAGAAGCTCAGTTTATCTTTCTAATTAACTTGCACCAAAGGAAAAATTGATCCCCTCCTTGTATCATGTCCCTTGTTTCATGTGGCAAGAAGGGAGAGACTAGTCACAGCTGTTTAACTGGCACCCTAAGCTCACATGCTCTCAAGCATCCCCTCAGCCCTCCTCTCTAGCTTCGCTAATATCGTTTCTGCCCCCTCCTTGTGTTTCCCCCTTTGCCTTTGGCCGCACCCCTTTATGGGCTTCATCCTTCCATTGTTAAGCGTCCACCTGCTCCCTAAACATAAGACATCCAGATCTGCTCCTTGAAGGCTGCCTCGGTGGATAAATAATGGGGCTGCAAATGACCCCTTACGTTGGACTCCAGGTGCTGCCTTGCTGGTCGACTTCCTGCCCCAAAAAACCGACAAATGAGGGTCTACTAGCCGACCCAGCACTCCCCTCCATGGGCGCTCTATTCCAAGCCCCTTTGGGCCCTTCAATGGTGGGGGGGCCGACTTGTGCTCTGCCGCCCTGCCAACCTGTGGGGCTCTATAAACCCGGGCCTTGGGCCCTCCATTCCATGCAGGGGCGCAGCCCCTTGGTCAGCTCCATCCCGGGCCTGGTTGGATGGCTCCAACCAGCCCTCCTTTCTGGCCGACCCTGCTACTGTTCTCCCCGCCCTGTTCCTGGGCTTGTTCCAGGCCATAAGCCTGCCCACAATCCTCCTCTGGGCAGGTCTTGCCCTAGGTCTCCCTCCCCCATGCCCTCCTCATTTGGGGGCTTACAGATGGGGAGGCGACCTTTCCAACAAGTCAACCATTGGTAATTTTTTCTTTCTTGGACACTCATGCATGTCTTGGTTGAGCAAGAAATACTCTACAGTTACTACCTCATCTTGTGAGTTTGAGTACAGGGCAGCCTTCACAACCATACTTGAGTGTATTTAGACTCCGGAGTGCTGACAGAAACTCAGTACGAAGACTTTGTATAAATGGATGCTCAAGTATGTGTGGGTGTGTGGATTTGTATGTGTGAGAGCATATTTTTATACTATGGTCTACACCCAGTGTTGGGCGCTGATGACGTCAGTGGGGATGTCATAGTAGCTAGTCCCTGCTATGCATGATGGAGTTTATGGTTTTCAACCTTGTGAGTGACTATCATGAGATTGAAACTGCACTATGTTGTGTTTTTAAAGGATGAGTTTGGGAATGTTCTTGGATTCATCTAGGTATATGCTTCTGCCGTATTAGCGACATGCAAATTTCACCTTGTGAAGTTTTCGTCCAAGTTGCGGCCTGCTGGTATTGTGATAATTCTTTCTATCTTAAATGGTGCTTTGCCCTATCAGCTAGATTTAGATTTAGATGCTCATTGGGGAGAGACTAAAATGAAAACGTTTAGACTTCACAAGCAGTTGTAGCTTGATTGAAGAGATTTTGGACTATCTTTTGATTAGCCTTCTCCTTTAGTGCTAGCCTTCGTCATGGCTGAGTCTGCCCTTCACCTCCGGAGTGTTGACAGAAACTCAGTACGAAGACTTTGTATAAATGGATGCTCAAGTATGTGTGGGTGTGTGGATTTGTATGTGTGAGAGCATATTTTTATACTATGGTCTACACCCACTGTTGGGCGCTGATGACGTCAGTGGGGATGTCATAGTAGCTAGTCCTTGCTATGCGTGATGGAGTTTATGGTTTTCAACCTTGTGAGTGACTATCATGAGATTGAAACTGCACTATGTTGTGTTTTTAAAGGATGAGTTTGGGAATGTTCTTGGATTCATCTAGGTATATGTATTTAGATGAGGCGTTCATTGGCAAATATTCATGCATCATTGAAAGAGCCTACTGCAATTCTCATTGACAGTCAAAGTGCCGTTGCCATGGCGGAGAATCTTGTGTTTCATGCTCGTATGAAACACATTGAAAAGCAAAATGGATGAAGTTATGGGGCATAAAGACTGCTAATATCCGAGAAGATATAGGTGGAATCAAGAATTTAGTTATATAAAAAAAAGCTACGGAAACTGTGGCAAGACTCGGAATGAAAATGCAGTTTCATAAATTCAATGGATAGATATGAAATGCAATAATACTTGGGGGAGGATATATTAATGTTTAAAAGGCATTTAATTTGCAAAATAAAGACCAGCTCACATGACCTAGAGGTGGAGAGGGGTAGGTGGGCAAGACCTTGGATTCCAAAGATGCAAGAATTTGCAACATCTGTCCCGCAGGGGAGGTAGAAAATGAGGAGCACGTGCTCCTACAGTGTTGAGCCTATGGACATATCTGAGAAAAAGATTATGACAGCAGTGACAACCTAAAAACCTTGATGGAAGGAGCCAAAAAGTTGGGGAGCAATCTAGAGGAAGTCCTGGAGCACCGCATCAAAGTCCTTGGGCTAGCACACAAGTTAGCTAAGCAAATACTCACAACATAGTAAGCATTGTAAAGATTTTGTTTGACTAGGGGTGTGTGAGAGAGAGAGAGAGAGAGAGAGAGAGAGAGAGAGAGAGAGATGTATTAATGTCCGCGGAAGACCTCACGAGCCTATGGGACAAGGTACAAGGTACACCAAAAGGATGATCTCATACAAGCCTCAGTGGGCTGGAGCAAAGGGCACACTAAGGTGCTTGCTGGGTGCTAAGACTACTAAACTGATAAACTGATAAGTTGATAGAATGATAACCTAATAACTTGATAACTCTATAGAGCTCAATAGCTCGAGAAAAATCAGATATAACCCGGAGACTAGCAACTATCTGAGAGCTATAGCATGCTGAGATCTGAGACTCAGGTTCAAAAGCCAAAGCTCGGCACCATGGTGGCTTGCCTGTGACCGGTGAAAATGTCTCGGATCTACGCCTGTTGGGCTGTCATGCTATGGTGGTAGAGGGGGATGTGGTCTACTCGATCTCTGAACCTGCTGGGCTATGTTCAGAGTAACCCCTTGCCTCGGGCGGTTTCCTTTGAGGAAAGATGTGATAGGACGGACCTCAATAGAGTGTGCTTTGGTCACTCTCCGTGCTGCAGGTGGTCTCTGCATCCCTCTCTCAATAATTTAGGCTGCCCACATGTCAACTATCTCCTCCACGTCCTGGAGCTGACTCAAATGCATAGAAGTTTGTGACGTGATGCTGTGCTTTGTCAGCCTCTCTGTCTTGTGGCCTGATCGCCTCCTGCTACTCTCTGATCTATCGTAGTAGGGTCTCCCTGTGTTAGCACATTGCAAGTAAATGTTGGGCGCTGATGACGTCAGTGGGGATGTCATAGGAGCTAGTCCCTGCTATGCGTGATGGAGTTTATGGTTTTCAATCTTATGAGTGACTCTCGTGAGATTGAAACTGCACTATGTTGTGTTTTTAGAGGATGAGTTTGGGAATGTTCTTGGATTCATCTAGGTATATGCTTCTGCCGTATTAGGGGAAATGCAAATTTCACCTTGTGAAGTTTTTGCCCAAGTTGCGGCCTGCTGGTATTGCGATAATTCTTTCTATCTTAAATGGTGCGTTGCCCTATTAGCTAGATTTAGATTTAGATGCTCGTTTGGGAGAGACTAAAATGAAATCGTTTAGACTTCACAAGCAGTTGTAGCTTGAATGAAGAGATTTGGACTACTTTTTGATTAGCCTTCTCCTTTAGTGCTAGCCTTCGTCATGGCTGAGTTTGCCCTTCACCTCTGGAGTGCCGACAGAAACTCAGTACGAAGACTTTGTATAAATGGATGCTCAAGTATGTGTGGGTGTGTAGATTTGTATGTGTGAGAGCATACTTTTATACTATGGTCTACACCCAGTGTTGGGCGCTGATGACGTCAGTGGGGATGTCATAGTAGCTAGTCCCTGCTATGCGTGATGGAGTTTATGGTTTTCAATCTTATGAGTGACTATCGTGAGATTGAAACTGCACTATGTTGTGTTTTTAGAGGATGAGTTTGGGAATGTTCCTGGATTCATCTAGGTATATGCTTCTGCCGTATTAGCGGACATGCAAATTTCACCTTGTGAAGTTTTCGTCCAAGTCGCGGCCTGTGGTATTGCGATAATTCTTTCTATCTTAAATGGTGCGTTGCCCTATCAGCTAGATTTAGATTTAGATGCTCGTTTGGGAGAGACTAAAATGAAATCGTTTAGACTTCACAAGTAGTTGTAGCTTGAATGAAGAGATTTTGCCTTTTTGATTAGCCTTCTCCTTTAGTGCTAGGTTTCGTCATCGCTGAGTTTGCCCTTCACCTCTGGAGTGCTGACAAAAACTCAGTACGAAGACTTTGTATAAATGGATGCTCTAGTATGTGTGGGTGTGTGGATTTGTATGTGTGAGAGCATACTTTTATACTATGGTCTACACCCACTGTTGGGCCTTGATGACGTCAGTGGGGATGTCATAGTAGCTAGTCCCTGCTATGCGAGATGGAGTTCATGGTTTTCAATCTTATGAGTGATTCTCGTGAGATTGAAACTGCACTATGTTGTGTTTTTAGAGGATGAGTTTGGGAATGTTCCTGGATTCATCTAGGTATATAGCCCAATGCAAACCTGATCGTGGAAGTGGATCAATTGTGAGAGTGGACCGAAGCCGCTCCCCTCCTGGTAGAGGCAATGGTATCGTCCCCTGATCTCATGATAGGCTGGGTAGACACATAGGAAATGCTCCTCTGTCTCAGGTACCTAGTGTGCAAAGCATACATAGCCGTTTCTCCCTGGGTATGCCTTGTGCTCTCCGTGTCTCGACCCTCAACAGATGGGATGAAACATGGATCTGTCCAATGGCACTCCTGTGTCCTCTAGATACTAGGGTCTGTTGATGAATCCCTCCTCCGATACTCTCAAGAAGTGGTCGCGGTAGAACTAGGACTTGGTGCGGAGCTCCTTATTGTAAGTTGTATGTGTGTGTGTGTGTGTGTAGAGAGAGAGAGAGAGAGAGAGAGAGAGAGAGAGAGAGAGATGGTTGTATTAAAGTCCATTGTGAGATCCTTCAGGGTCTATGGGACTGGTGATCATCACTGTCAACTAATAGTGATCCCCTACATACAATGAAATAAAATATTACAACCTTTTATGTTTCAAGTACCTGTTGGGCTAGTCCTAGTACATTGGTATGATATTCCAAAACCTCCTTCAAGGAACTCCCTAGTGTTTTGGCTGCCTACTGTGTTTGCTGCCCTTGTATCATTTTCTAATGTGGGCGTAGGCTCTGCATCTGAGGAGTACATGCTGCTCTTTTCTATCTCTCCTGTTGGCAGATTTTGCATGTCCGTTCTTGCCCATCTACCCTCTCCACCTCGAGATCATGTGAACTAGTTCTAATTTTACAGATTAGCTGTCTTCTGAATATTATGTGTCTTCCCTGAGGTATTTCTGCATTCTATAACTTTCCATCGGGCTGATTTCCTGTTTGTAAAACTGCATTTTTGTCCCCGGGTTTTGCCATAGTTTCTGTAGCATTCTCTGCGTCACTATCTCTCTGATTTCACATGCGTCTTCTGGTATATCAGCAGCTGTTATACCCCATGATCCACTTCATGCCCTCATTGTACCATCCTATGATTTGTGTAGCGTCCATTGCCTTGTGTGGTATCCTGCTAGCATCCATCTTCTCAACTTTGTTAAGGTAAGCCATGAATTGACATAATGCTTCCCCTTCCAGAGGTATCATACCTATTTCAGCCAATAGGATGGGTGTGGTGTCTGTGCCTTAGCCCCTAACTCCCCTATCGGGAAATGTTTGTGTAAAGTTTCAATCCTTTCCCAATACATCCTAGAGAGCCCGAGTACCCAAGCTGGGCATCTATAGAGGATTACTGTTTGCACTACCATGGTGTACATAAACCTTCTCATTTCCCAATCCCACAGACGAGCCTTCCTGCTTTTATTTTGGAAGCTATACAAAGCTTTCAAACCTCTAGAATCCTCCTTTGCACACATGCATTCCATTTGTAGTTGTTTGTAAAATTCAGTCCTATGTATTTATATGTATGTGTTGATTGTTTCCAGAGGCTCCCCTTGTTTATTATGTGTTCCGATCACCATTACTTTTGTGTCATCTATGTTGACCTGCATACTTAAGTGTTTGCAGAATTCTCTCAGTGCATCCAAATGTGCTTGCAAATTCTCCTTGTTCTTTGCGAAGAATACAATATTGTCCGTGTAGATAAGCATTATCGAAGCATACCTTTCTTGCTGTGTACTCTCTTCCACCCCTCCAGATCATTAATAAAGAGACCAAACAGTGTTGGTGAGAGGGGACAACCTTGCTTAACCCCTATATCACTGTTTATTACGGATTTTCCCGTGGAGCATGATCCATCCACTAGAGGCTGTGCTAGCTCTGCTAGAACCTTCTTATAGAGTCGGTACGTGGCTTCTCTGAGTTCTTGAGGGACTTTAAGCTTTTCCAATCTTTCCCATAAATTCCTACATGGGGCTGTATCGGAGGCTTTCTTGAAGTCTACAAAACACAGTAGACAACCTCTTTTTTATTCTTGACTCCTTAAGTTGCAGCCCTTATGGCAACCAAATGATCAACCATTGAGTGTTTGCGGTGGAACCCTGCTTGGGATGGTGCCCTGAGTCCTTCTTCCTCTGCCCAACTGCAGATTTTTTGCTCAAGAATTGTGCCATATTATGTAATTTTTCATTTCGTGCCATGTAAAAGGTATGTTCCCTTTTGCCATTGCCTTCTCTATCTCCTTTTCATAGATTTGAGCGTTTTTGAAGTCATTTCTTAACCTGGGATGTGCGATATATTTCTGTTTTTTCATAGCATTACTTGTCCCCTTTATGCCTATAGATATTGCCATATGATCAGACTCAAGAGATTCCTACTCAATCTTGATCTAGTCAATCATGTGTTTCACATTTGACTTTGTGATCACAAAATCAACCACACTTGACCCTTGAGTTGTCCTGCATGTGTATTCTCCTGTGTTTTGAAAATTCCTTGTGCCATTGCATATTTGCAGCCCAAAACAACCACACGCTGTAAGGAGTGGCCTTCCCATGTGAGTGATTTCCCTCGCATCCTTTGATGTCCTTTTCCAACCCCTTCTTTCTTTCATATGCTCTTCCACTTCATCCATCCATATGGGATCTCTTCCCTCCGTTGTTAGGATGACTTGCATTGATCCTATCCGTGCATTAAAATCTCCTGCAAGGATAATTGTATTCTCTTGGAGATTTTAATCACTTAACCTGGGATGTGCTATAACTTTATGTCTTTTCACAACATTACTTGTCCCCTTTATGCCTATAGAGATTGCCCTATGATCAGACTCAAGAGATTCCTCCTCAATCTTGATATAGTCAATCATGTGTTTCGCATTTGATTGTGTGATCACATAATAAACCACACTTGACCCTTGAGTTGTCTTGCATGTGAATCCTCCCATGTTTTGAAATTCGATGTGCCATTGCATATTTGCAGCCCAAAACTACCACACAATGTGAGGAGTTGCCTTCCCATGTGAGTGATTCCCCCCACATCCTTTGATGTCCTTTTCCAACCCCTTATTTCTTTGCTGTCCTCGTCCAGTTCATCCATCCATATGGGATCTCTTCCCTCCGTTGTTACGATGCTTTGCATAGATCCTGTTCGTGCATTAAAATCTTGATATAGTTGATCATGTGTTTCGCATTTGATTGTGTGATCACATAATCAACCACACTTGACCCTTGAGCTGTCTTGCATGTGAATCCTCCCATGTTTTGAAAATTCGATGTGCCATTGCATATTTGCAGCCCAAAACAACCACACAATGTGAGGAGTTGCCTTCCCATGTGAGTGATTTCCCCCACATCCTTTGATGACCTGTTCCAACCCCTTCTTTCTTCGCCGTCCTCTTCCAGTTCATCCATCCATATGGGATCTCTTCCTCCGTTGTTATGATGCTTTGCATAGATCCTGTCCGTGCATTAAAATCTCCTGCAAGGATAATTGTATTCACTTAGGAGAACTATATGCATGAGGGGGTCTTCTTGACATATGTTGATATTTTTTATATGTATGGGTGATTGTGGTGGTGCAAACTAGCATGCAAAACAGTATTGAGAGAGAGAGAGAGAGAGAGAGAGAGAGAGAGAGTGAGAGAGAGGTTTTTAGGGTTTTTCTCACTGTGTTGATTATAGTTGCTGAATATTGACTAATTCAATATGCTTCTGGATCCAACAGTCTGATTTTACACGCATTGGACAGCTGATCCCAAGTATGCTCTCTCTCTGTATGTGTGTGTGTGTGTGTGTGTGTGTGTGTGTGTGTATCCTCCTTCCCCACCTTAATTGAAAACAGAGAAACATAATGAAAACAGAAACATATGTGCATACTAGAAGACAGTCGTAATAGATATTTGTTGATGTGCATGCTTAATTTCTTGAGCTCAAAATTTTCAAATTTAGTCAAATATGCTGATATTTTCTGCACATAGACACATCGAAACATGGCTACATCAAAATCAACACGCGTGCGTTTAACAAGCTGGCTCCTAGCTATATTAGGAGAACAACTGTTTTTAGTGAGTCAATTGTTTCTCTGTTGTAAAACTGGAGTGTCTTTGTATTGAATCTGTAAATTCATATTTCGTTTGATCTTAATTGTTAAGAGTTTGAGGTAAAGAATGGCAATGAAGTTAAAAATCAATTATTTAGCTCATTTATAGTTTTATGAGTCGGCTCTTACAAGCTCTTTGTCTTTCCCACGTTGGATACTTCTGTAGGTGATGAACGTGATGGGTACAATCTTCTGTTAATCGATCCCCCATGGGAGAATAAGAGTGTGCATCGACGAGCCTTGTGGGTTTCTTATTGCTCTAATTTTGATATCAAAAGTGCTCTTTCTGCTTCTCATAGAGGTTTTAAGCTAGTCCTAAGTTTGCCCTTTCTTTGAAACAATGTGTTTCGTGCAGATACCCCACACTTCCCAACAGGGCTCTACTCTCTCTCCCATTGCAAAAGTTTGTTCATCCTGATGGAGCACTTGTAGGGCTATGGGTAACAAATCGAGAAAAACTTCGTTACTTTGTTGAGGATGAGCTTTTTCCTTCATGGGGCATTGATAATGCAGTGACTTGGTACTGGTTAAAGGTAAGCGAGCTCAGAGCAGCTGTTATATAGTTTTACTTACTGTGAAAAACATTTTCCTATGGAGTGCAAGGGTTACATGCTGTGAGAAGCTTATTTAGAATATGGAATCTTCCTGTCCTACAGATGATAATGATCGGTCTAGAAACATTTTGTTGCCGTGTATGCTCTGTTATGGCTTTCAAAGTGTTTAGGACATGGTGTTGGGATGGAGGTAGGAAAGTATTGTACAGTTCAGGTGTGACGTCATTCAGCTGTGACATTTTAATACTACTGAAAATGGACATTTTCAAAGCAATAAGGGGATCTAGGAACATGGCAATATTCCGGAAACATTTCTATTCTGGCATCCAGTGTTCCCGGAACATTCCCCTTCCTTGGTAACTATGCTATGACTAATGGTGAGATGATGAAGATGAAGAACCAATGTAAAATACTGTAGAAAGAGATGTCATGGAGCAGTGGCCAGCCTTAGCTTAAAGGGAAGCCAAATGAGCTATCATTGACACAATCTGCTTCTTTTCAAGCAAAGTCAGGGAATAGTTTGGAGATGTAAATGCTAAGTTAGAGGAAGAAACAACATGTCTGGCTAGGTAGCACCTGGTGTCTCACGTATCATATAACATTTCATGAAAGCATGGTGATTGCTATCTCATGGAGAGGTCTGCCAACGAGGATGGGGCTTGCAAATGACTAACACACTGATCCATTCATAGGGCTTTGGAAAGATTTCAGGCTTTTGGTAAGGGTTACTTTGCAGGAAGGACTGTGCCAAAAGTGTACTCTTTCGCTTTACATACCAATGAAATCTACTGTAATCCACACACACTTCTTCCACTGTTTTTCGAAAGAGGTCTCAGATCTATCGCAAGTAGAGAGGGAAAGGGCTTGTCGTGTACACATTCAAACCAGTGGAGAAGTAAGATGGGGAGAGCTTGACTCTTCCAATGCTTGAATGCATGGAGAGCATGTTGCAAAGGCTAATGGCGTGTTGATGGGGGTATACAAGGATGGAAGCATGCCAAGAGGAAGTCTCAGAGTTGGATAAGAGAAGGTGCTATGGGGAATCGAGTGAATTACCAGAGAACAATGGAGAAACCATCCAACAAATTGTCTTCACATTAGACAATTTGGCAAATTCCAAAATGCCTCATCCATGAATTGAGTAGCTAGAGTGTACCACGGTGGGAAAACTAAAAATTGATGGTGCTCTCAGTGAATTGTTTTGCAGTACAATGCTTATGTTAGAGCCTCATCCGTAGTCAACATCTAAGGGGGAAACTTGGCTTATATTGGCCTAGCTCAAGCTCTCTTTAACGTTGCCACACCTAAAGTAGCTCAATTTCCATAAAGGTTCCTATTTTTTCTTAAAGCCTAGCTTTTCCAGAATAGCTTGATTTTCTAGGACCAGCCTTTTCTTTCTTGGAGGAGCTCTATCCATGGGATCTAAACCTCATCTGCTATCGGGTTAGACTGCTTAGATCCTGGTTAATCCCCAGTTAATCCTGTTAGGGATGTAATAACTTTCCACGTGACATTGAGTACAAGGAATAATATCAATCACCAAAATAGATATAAGTGAAATATTTGATCCTCAAACTTTGGACAAGGTAATGCTTTGGTGAAAAGATCTACCACATTTTGATGGTAATGCTTTGGTGAAAAGATCTACCACATTTTGATGGAAGACCAAGCTGATCTCCCCTGCATGGCACTCATACTGATAATGCATCTCTATGTGTTTCGTGTGTGCACGAAACACAAGATTCTGTGCCATGGTAATGGCACTCTGACTGCCAGTGAGAATTGGAGTAGGCTCCTCCAATGATGCATGTATATCTGCCAACAAACGCAACAACCAAACACATTCCACTATGGTTGTGAGAGCTGCCTGTATTAGCTTCACAAGATGAGGTTGCAACTCTTGATTGTTTCTTACTTAGCCAAAAAATGCATGAAAGTTCAAGGTAGAAACAATTATTGCTGGTATTGCGATAATTCTTTCTATCTTAAATGGTGCGTTGCCCTATCAGCTAGATTTAGATTTAGATTCTCGTTTGGGAGAGACTAAAATGAAATCATTTAGACTTCACAAGCAGTTGTAGCTTGAATGAAGAGATTTGGACTACTTTTTGATTAGCCTTCTCCTTTAGTGCTAGCCTTCGTCATGGCTGAGTTTGCCCTTCATCTCCGGAGTGCCGACAGAAACTCAGTACGAAGACTTTGTATAAATGGATGCTCAAGTATGTGTGGGTGTGTGGATTTGTATGTGTGAGAGCATACTTTTATACTATGGTCTACACCCAGTGTTGGGCGCTGATGACGTCAGTGGGGATGTCATAGTGGCTAGTCCCTGCTGTGCGTGATGGAGTTTATGGTTTTCAATCTTATGAGTGACTATCGTGAGATTGAAACTGCACTATGTTGTGTTTTTAGAGGATGAGTTTGGGAGTGTTCCTGGATTCATCTAGGTATATTGCTGGTTGATTGCCTATTGTCGAAATCTCCAGCCCAATCTGAATCACTATAAGCATGTAAATGCATGTTACCCCCCTAGGAAACAACAAACCAAGAGACTGAGTAGGTGCCAAGGGTCCACATAGCTTCTAGATGGTGGCATACTGAGCACGCTTTTGTATCAGGTTTTGTCCATCTTTGGAGCAATCTACATTACAGGTTTTGCTGTTCCACTCTACTGTTACTGTTCAAGATCTGTGTCTGTTTCTATCTCTATATATACTCGTATGCCTAATGGAAAGGAGCAAGTTTTGATTTTAGCATTGTTGGATTCCTGGGCTACATATCTTTACATTCTTGTGCTTTGGGAGTGTGGCAAGCAACCTCCAGCTCTGTTTTCTAACATGGGATCCCAAACAAGGTCATGCACAGCTGAGATCACTTACGGCAGATTGAACAGGTCCAATCTTCCTGAGATCTCCGAGGTTCGGATGGTTGCAGCATCTATCTGAGTTATATTTTCAGCTTTTTAGCTAGACACCTCTAGTTCTCCTACATGGGTGTTTTGATCATGATATATTGCAACTCTTTGGTCTCATAGTCCTTTTTGGTCTTTGTAAACATTAACAGACCTCTGTCTGTCTGTCTCTGTCTCTGTCTCTCTCTAACGTGTCCTTTCCTCCTTTTCCTCCTAGAAAAGCCAAAAAGAGCAAATTCCACTGGCCATACCATTTTAAATCAGAAGCTATGTTGCTATTATTTTGTGTTTAGAGTGTGATTGTGTTTAGATGATAACAGTTATTATGCTTGTGTTTAGAATGATGATTGTCATGCTCAATTGATTTGATATCATAGGTCATCATTTTCGCAGATTAAATCAAATGGAGCAATGATCAGTGAACTTGACTTGGCTCATCATAAACCGTATGAGTGCCTTTTTCTTGGATATGTACATCCAAAAAAGCAGAAAGCAGATTTTTGCAGAGAATCATTAGAGGTATGATTGTTGTGCAGTTGCAACAAAGTATTTTGATGTGTGTTCTTCTTGAAATGTTGCGGAAAGAAGAGTTTGTGATTTCTTCAAATATTGAAATCACAGTGTGTTGTATTTGGATATTAAAGAATGCTGACAGTCGTCAATCTTTTATGAGATCTACTCTTTCCAGATGTCTCCCATTGTTTGGGTGCCCTCAGGGTCCCTTTCATTTGAACTAGCTTTGTGAGAATTTTTTCTCTCATCTAAGGAGCAATAGACTCTTTGTATTAAGTGCAAACAAAAGGCAAGAGTGTCAGAGGTTAAGTGCTCACTGTAGGAGCTGTACGCAGCGGAACATGAATGTGAACTCTTTCTAAAACACACCCAACAGTACGCTGTAAATAAAACGGCATAGAGCGTTGATGTGCATAAGATAGGACAACAAGTAGAACCTCAAACGAACTGAGTATATTTGTCCATGGAAGTGGGAAAGTGTGGCTCCAGATAGATCTCAAACTCTGGCAACAGGTGCTGGGCGAAATACAGCCAAGGATGCTGTATCAAAACTGAGGGAGATAGAGGCTGCTGCTGCTCAGTGTATCTTCTTGTGTGCTTCAGTCAAGAGAGCTTAAGGACTGAGGCAGGGGCCTCCTTTATGTACCAGCATTCCAGCCCTAAATCTGGCCGACCAGGTTCAGCCAACTAGGCTAAACAGCCAACAAGATCTGGACCAGGTACATTGCATCTGACCAGGCCAAGCTGGTCAACCTGTTCGACCTGACTAGATGACCTGAAAGAGACGACCAGGTGGCTGACTGGACTGGCCAATAACTGAGGTCTGCCAACCCTAGTTCAGGCTTGCAGATGCAGATGGAAGGGCATCTTGAGCAGCCCCTTTTTCTCGCCCAAAAATGCTGCGCTGTGGAACCCCAGGTGTAGGTATTGAACAGTGGCCTACTGCACTTGTTAGAACACCCTATTTCCTATGCCATCAACTCTGATATACAGCGCCGCGTTCTCTCATGTGGGCGCTCACAGATGGGCTTTCTGATCTCTATCACCCCCGCTCACGACTGAGAAATTGGGGCCACCCCCATGTGTCGAATGAGATGCTCCATCTGGTCACGAGAAAGAGCCTCAGTGAGTAGGTCTGCTACATTTTATTTTGTCCGGCAAACGGGTAAGGTTGTTCAATTTGTCAATTATTAGCTCTCTGATGAAGTGGAACCTTGATGTGTTTCGTCTGTATATGAAACACCAGGTTCTTTGCAATCGCAATGCAACTTTGATGGTCGCAGTGGTTCTCTACTGCTTCCTGTAGAACCCCCATGTGTTCAAGGATCCACTTGAGCCATGGGGACTGGCATGATGCCAAGTAGGCTGCTTTGTACTCTACCTTTGTGCATGAAAGATCGATTGTTGATTGCTTCTTACTGAGTGAGGAAACGACCTCTGACTTCAGTAGAAAATAGTAGCCAGTTGTGGAAATGAAAGTGGAAAGTGTGGCTCTAGGTAGAGCACAAACTACCGCAGGTGCTGGGCAAAATACAGCCGAGGATGCTGTGCCAAAATTGAGGGAGATGGAGCCTGCTGCTGCTTAGTGTATGCTCCTGTGTGCCTCGGTGAAGAGGGCTTCATTTGGATGCAAGGACTGAGGCAGGGTTCTCGTTCATAGTTGGTTCCGTACTCGTATGTTCGGCTGAACCATACGTGTATGAAACAGTTATTCCAGACGCGTATGGTACGGCCAATCATACTTGTTTTTTTTTGGGAGGGAAAACAGGGTTCCCAGACCTTTATGAAAATATTTTAAAATCAATTTCTTCACTTTAAAATTAATACAAATTTGAAACTTGAAGTTTGAAGTTGAAAGTTTTGTAGCTCTCTGTCAATGTACAATGTATATTTTCCTTTTTGCTTTTGGGTAAAATTAGGGTCACGTATGATTCAGCCCCAGGGGCTGATCCATACTCCAATCATATTTCCATGGTAACGTATGGAAAAAACTATGGTCTCCTTTATATAAGGCATTCCAGCCCTAAACCTGGCCGACCAGGTTTAACCAGGCTAGACAGCCAACCAGATCTACAAACCAGATCTGGACCAGGTACATTGCATCTGACCAGGCCAATATGGTCAACCTGTTTGACCGGACTAGATGGATTGTACCGGCTAACAACTGGACTGGCCAATAACTGAGGTCTGTAGGGCAGATGCCAGGGCACCTTGAATAGTCCTTCCTGCACAAAAATGCTGCCATGTGCAGCCCCAAGCGTAGGTATTCAGCCTTGAACAGAGGCCTACTGCATGTATCAAAACATCCTAATTCCTACCCCCACCAACCTTGCTCTACTATCTCACAACCTTATATACCTAGCGGTTAGCAGCCTTGGCGTCCAAGTCTCCAAGAAGGACAACTTTCTCGCGACTTGAGAAGTCCATGATATGTGGGCATAAGACAGCATATGGAGATGCCTCCCACTCCTGTCGAGCTCTCTCACAAAGTGTGAGGTCTCCGGGGAAAGTGGTAGACTTCGTTATCCCGCAATGATGGGTTCGATATCCAAATCCAAAGGAATCTAGCATGTTGGTCGTGCCGCTTCACAATGATCATCCAAGTGAGAAATGACTCGTATAGAACTACAACCTTGCTTGACCCTCGCACTCCTCTTGCCTCTCTGGTCTCATCCCGATACGTTGACTCCCATGTGTTATTAGCCGGAAAAGAAATCAAGACCAGAGGCTAGAGGCTAAGCATGGCGACGCTCGAGGGCCATAGAGGAAAGGAGATCGTGAGGGCGAAACGTTTCATGGGAGGGGAAAAGGAATTAGAAGGGGAGGGAATGAAGAGGGAGACTATGACACAAGGGGAAAGGGAGAGGGGGGAGGAGAAGTATGTACATGATAGGAGGAGGAATGTAAAGATGGAGACATCAAGGGAAGAGGACCATACTTTATTTGAAAGAAAGGATGAGAGGAAAATATCAAAGTACTAGCTAGGTGGCTTTACAAGAATGAGCGTGTCTCATCAAGGAATAGCCCCCTCTTTTTATAGCCAAAAGAGGGGGTCTCTCCCAATTAATGCATCCTCCCATATGCATGGTGTGTGTGGAAAAGTCTCCCATGTGGGCTAGGCGGTTACGCACTCTCAATTGTGTGCGACAACCCTTTGTCTCAATTTTTCACATAAATCAAGTCCCATATCTCAAGTCTATGATACTCCCTTGGTCTCTTCCCAATTTTATAATATGTTCAAACCTCTAGGAGGACAAGTGGAGGGTTGGCACAAGGAATCTTGTCACTTCATCCTACTTTCCCCATTATTTAACTTGCTCTCTTGGACCTTCTATACCTCCCCCACATGGGCCTATCCCATATGGAGGGAATAACTCAATATAATATCCATCTCCACCTATTTTATATTACTTCTCCCATGGACTTTGAGCCATATCTCACTAAATGCAGCCTAGGTGGAGGGGTGGCATATGGAGGAGCCATGCCACCTTACATTTTATAATATTATTATCATGGATTATGTACAACACACCTTATGGGTCCTCTTACGTGGAAGGGTGGCACATGGTCATGCCCTGCCACCTCAACACTGGGCCTTATGCACACCATATTTTATTATACTATTGCCACATATACAAACACACACACATATTAATGCCTTTTTCCTTAGACAATTTTATTCATAACAGTTCCCCCCCCAGGCAGGGAATGCACAGCATTTCCATGCCTGGGTCCATCACGCACAAAGAAAGGCTTGAGGTAACGCTTGTTGATCACCTTCTTGCCATATGGTTCATGCAGCTCCTGAACTTGTACAGACCCATTGCTACGTTCCTTGATGACTTCGTATGGACCAGTCCACAGTGACAGAAACTTCTTATCCATTTGGTGGTCCAATCTGTTATCAAAGCATAGCACAACATCCCCCTCAGCAAAGTGTCATCCCTTGCGAATCTTAGCATCCGAGCGGGCCTTTTGTCGATTCTTTTGGACCTCTGTTTGGTGTAGTGCAAGGCGTCGGGTTTCATCTAACTTCTCAAGCTGTACCAATGTGGCCTCTACATGTTCATCTTCTGTCATCCTTTGTTCTTGTGCCAATCTCAAAGCTGGAATCTCTATCTCTAGTGGTAAAACGGCCTCAGTACCATACACCAACTCAAAAGGAGTGTGACCTGTAGATGTTTTATGAGTGATGTTGTAAGCCCACACGGGTTTAGTGACCTTCTGATCCCATTGGCTCCTGTTCCCTGTGGCCATTTTTCCTAGGGTTTTACAAAGGAGGCCATTGGTCCGCTCTGCTTGACCCATGGATGCCGGACAATAGATGCTAGAAGTGTGATGATCAATACCCATGCGATCCATGAGTAACTCCACTGCTTCATTTAAGAATGGATTCCCATGGTCAGAGACAATCTTCATGGGTGTCCCAAACCTTGTGCAGATACGTTCAAATATGAAATTTGAAACTGCCTTACCATTTGCAGCGGGGAGGGCGATAGCTTCAGCCCACTTAGTGACATACTGAGTGGCTACCAAAAGATACTTCTTTTTGCGGGCAGTCATGGGCAAGGGCCTGACAAAATTTATTCCCCACTTCTGAAACGGATGGATGGACATCACTGGGTGATGTTGCCCAGGACGCAAATCCTTCCTACCAAAGAATTGGCATGGTTCACAGGTTTTGCAATACAAAGTGACATCCTTGAACAAGGTCGGCCAATAGTATCCAGCATGCAAAATCTTCTTAGCTGTATAGTCACTGGCATAGTGGCCTCCACAAAATCCATCATGACAATGCTTCAATACCTTAGGCACTTTATCTGCATCAATGGCTCGTCTTAGTACCCCATCCATGCCTTGACGGTACAACACCCCATCAAGGAGGGTGTAGCGCCTACTATCTCTGCGGATCTTCTTTCTCTCATAGCTAGTACTTTCTGAAGGAAAGGAGAAAGCAGTCAGAAACTTATAGATACCACCATACCATGGATTCCCAACTTCTATGGCTGCTACAAGGGTTACATCAAGGCACTCCTCTAAGTCAATCAAAGCAACTTCAAGTTGGAACAACCCCCTTTTACAATTTTGAAAGAAAAATCATATTCTTGTAGAACTGCCAACCATTTGGCCAACCGGCCCATGGGATTTGATGATTGAAGAACCTGCTTTGCAAGACCAGTGCTAGTGAGTATAATGAAGGACTTTCCAGCCACATAATGCTTAAATTTCTCAATGCAAAACACTAAAGACAAGGCATGCTTGTCAGTCTCTGAATAGCGTCGCTCAGTGTCGAGCAATTGTCGAGAAGCAAATCGAACGGGATACATAAACTGATCCTCCCCTTGCTGAAGAAGAATACCTGCGAGAGTGTGCTTACCAAACCCAGGATTGATATAGAAAGTCTTTGACCAATCTGGATTGCGTAGAATGGGTTTTGAAGCCAGAGCATTCTTGATTTGTGCAAACCCATGATCACAATTCTCATCCCAAGAGAAATCAACCCCATCTTTTAATAGCATAGTCATGGGTCGTGTCAAAGCAGCATATTGATCAATGAAGCGGCGATAGTATGCTGCTAGATTGACAAATGAGCGTACCTCACGTTTGGTTGTTGGTGGGGAGAGCTTGAGGATAGCTTCTACCTTCTCGGGGTCAGGCTTGACGCCCTCGAATGAGACAATATGTCCCAATAACCTCCCTTGAGTGGCTCCAATGGTGCATTCTCAGGGTTGAGACTGCCGTTTGCATCATTGACCCTTTGGAAGGCCAACCTAACCTTCATGACATGCTCCTTACGTGACGAGAATATACATAAATCATCTAAAAACACCTCCAAGAAATCCCCCAAATAAGGAGCAAAAACCATCTGCATAAATCTTTGAAAGGTAGCAGGAGCATTGGTGAGGCCAAATGGCATTACTTTGAATGCAAATGTCCCCCAGGGTGTGGCAAATGTGGTTTTAAGCACATCTTCTTTGGCAATTCTGATTTGATAAAACCCAGAGTAACCATCACAGAAAGTATACATCTCATGACCACTTACCTTCTCAAGAATGAGGTCTTGAAAGGGCAGAGGATGATGATGCCTCTTGGTGGCTGCATTGAGTTTCTTATAGTCGATGCAGACCCGCCACTTGTTGTTTTTCTTTGGGGTGACTACCACTGGTGAAACCCATTCAGTATTGTGAACCGGAACAATAAACCCAGCCTCTACAAGCTTCTGCAACTCTGAGCGCAAAGCATCCGTCTGCAGGGGCCCTAATCTTCGATACTTCTGAGCCACAGGCTTCGCATCAGGCTTCAGCTCTATCTTGTGCTCTAGGCAGTCACATGGCGAAGGTGGTGGTAGCTAGTTGCAAAGAGGTCAGGGAAATCTTTGAACATTTCTAGGAACTCATCTTTCTGACTTGGAGTGAGGTCTGGGGAAAGCATAGATTCAAGTTGTTGAGGACTAGCTGTTACCTTTTCTGCAAGTGGCGGGGTTGGAGACACCTCCATCATGTAAACTTCCTCCTCTAAGAATTTCTCCCCCGCGTCTGATTCTTCCATTGATTCAGACACCAAGGATGAGAGAGTATCACTGTCTTGCTCCTCTTCTTCTTCCGGTTCCATGGCACTGGGTTGCACCGCGATCTTCTCCTTAGAAGCACCAAAAGACATGTGTCGTGTCTTCCAATTGCTGACTGCATCACTCTTTCTCAACCATGGTCTCCCGAGTATCGCTGGGTAACTCCTGCCTGTATGTTCAATGTCCACTACATAGAAATTGACAGTGGTGGTCAACCCATTGACAGTGATGGGAAAATCCTCAATGACTCCCAGGGTGGCGAGTCGTCGATCATCTGCTATCTTGATTCGAGTGGAGGAACGCCTTGTACATTTCAAATTCAATTTCTTTATGATTCGGGGCACCATGATATTACATGCAACTCCCTTATTAACACACACATTTTTGACACGGCAATTATCTATGATGACATCGACTGTATGTGGGTGCCGATCAACGATCAATTTCTTCAGAGATAGAGGATACCTCTCTTACCTTTCCCTTTTTCTTGTTCCTCCTTGTTGAGAGCCCTTGCTGCAGCTCACGTCTCACCTTAGGGCTTAATGCTATTAGTTGAGGGAGCGTGATGCTCAAAGAACGATGAGCAAGGTCCTGAACGACCGAATAGTCTTCTTGGCCCGAGCCGATGGAAAAATCCGAGGGTGACCACTTACTCCTGTGGGATCTTTTAGTCTTCTCTGTTGGTGGGTTTGCCATCTCAGCATCAGAGGGCTCTGAGAAGGACACCTTCTTCCTGGGGGGGCCTGGTCCACAGTTTGGAGAGGGGTCCGAGATGGTACGACTTCTTTTCCCGAGGTCAAGGATCTCTACATCAGAATCCTTAGTGCCAGACTCACTTAGAAGATTCACCCTTGGAATATTGGGGCATTCCGTGCGATAATGACCCTTCTGGTGGCACTCATAGCATACAACATTAGCACGGTCTCTTGGAGGGCGGTTGGCTTGATTTCTGATGCCCACCATCTCAAGCCGAAGATCATTCAAGGCCTTGGCTAGGTCATTGACTCCAGGTTCTGTTGCAGAGGGGGCCTCTTTAGCTGGAGGGGCTGAGGGAGTAGAAAGGAGAGGGGCTCATGGGCGAGGCTGGGGAAATCTTCGAGGCGGAGGGTGAGAATATACACCTTGTTGAGGGTAAGCCTCTAAGGGAGGACCATACATTTGAGGTGGAGGCGGTGGATACATCCCTGATGAGGGGTGGGGGTATGCCCCTGAGTTAGACCCCCCAGGTGGTTGTTGCAGGAATTGAGGGGGTTGCGGAGGGACAATCGTCTTCTTTGAAGTGGGGTCAGACTGAACTTTATCAAACTTTTGAGCAATCTCATGTGCTAGCACCATAGTTTCTGGATTCTCCCATTTAAGCTTGAGGCGGAATTCATCACTTGCTCCTGCTACAAGGTAGCCTAGCACACGCTGAGTCATTCCAGCTTGAAATCCGGCATTGTCCTCCTGTGTGGCAATTAAACGGTCCAGGAGCACGGCTGCTCGATCCACATATCGACGCGCCGTCTCACCTTCTGACTGCTTCAAGTTTGCCACCTGCAAGTACACATTCTCCAACTCTTCTTCTTTGCCGAAATACTCAATCATCGCTGCTGTCAACCTTGGCCAGCTTTGGCGAACGTCTTCGGCCTGCTTCTCATACCACACTTGAGCCAAACCCTCTAGAAATGTGGGAAGAACCAACAGCCATTTGTCTTCAGTAAGAAAGTTGAGAGAAACACAACGGCGCTTGAAGGCCACAAGATACTCATTTGGATTTTCTTCCACCCGTCCATAAAACACGGGAATGTCAGCCATGCTTGGAAGATGGAAAAGAGAGGCTTATCTATGGACAAACAATAGAAAGAGGAAGCTTGAACTGAAAATCGGGTGAAGATACCTCCACAAAGCACACATAGGCAGGGTAGGGTGTCACTGGTGTATTGTGAAATACTACATGGGAAGAATCTTCAGCATAGAATAGCACATAGACAATCTTAAAAGGACCAACCCTCATGATATCACATCCATCTCTACAAGCGAGGGTTAGAGACATGATGCTGCATAAGGTTGTTCATCAAGGCAAACAAGAATGCCATGACAAATGTCAACAGTTGGAGAGCCTGCACATCACCTTCAGCTTCTTCCAGTTCTTGTAGTCACCATGCTATTTCTTCAAGGGGTGTGCGGTCTGGCATCCTTCTTTTGAGCAATGTCCTTGAGGATCTTTCTGATGATCTTCCGAAGTCGGTGAACTGGTATGAAGTATGCCTAACACTTAGTTTCATGATGACCACAACCTTTGCGTTCCTTACAAATGATCACCCTCCTTCGTGGCTTGCGGCTTTGTTGGGGTGGTGCTTCCACTCGCGTCATGCGTGATTGAAGTACAAGCTTCACGTGCCAAGAAATCAGCAACTAGATTTCGAGCTCGAGGAATATGCTGAATTTTTACCTCTTCAAATTGGTTGCAAAGTTCCAATGCTTGTTGATGTCGTGCAACCAAGCCTTTGCTCCGCACCTTCCACCTTCCACTAACTTGTTCACACACTAGTTGAGAATCTCCTTGCACTTCAAGTTGCTTGGCATGATGTTCTTGTGCCTTTTGTAGCCCAAAAATGAGCACTAAGTACTCAGCTTGATTGCAAGTACTTGCAGGTACAGACATGCTGTAACAATACTCCTCACCACCCGGTGAAGTGAGCTTCACACCCACGCCAGTAGCCTTGGTCGAAGGTTTGTAAGCTCCATCAAATTGAAGGATCCAAGATGTCATCACACCAAGACCAAAATTCGGACATCCCAAGTTTCTCGGTAGTCCAAGATAGGTAGGAGGAGAGGGTGGGGAGAATTCAACACTTGAGCGAAACGTTCAGCACCAAATAAACTTGCAATCCTTTGTTGATAGTTTATCTTTAGACAAAAAAGAATTACAACTTGAAGCTCGAAATGAGGCACAAAAGGTTGATTAGGTACAAATGGATTCCTTGGTCGAAACATTACCAACCATAGCCGAGGCCTAGAAACCTTTGTAGTGAGATTGAGAATAAACCATTCAAGACGAGCTTATCCACAGGAATTAACAAGTAGATGCGTCAAATCTCCCCCCAAGCTTGGGGAGCATCCCACCCTTCGATGAAGGACACCGTTTTAATTACCTCTGAAGCAGCAAGTAGTTCGATCACCGCACCATGAGTAGAAGTAAAATCAAAGTTTTCCCAGCGTATCAGTAGTTCTTCACCATAAATCATCCACGGTGTATCATTCCACTCGTCATCTCCTCGAACAATGCACTAGAGAATCAGCCGTTGAAGGTCGACATGAAGATCAAGGAAGAGATCTCGTGCATTGGTAGCCGTAAGATGCGGAGGACCAGGCACTAAATCCTTAAACGTGTCGAGAAGTGACATAAATATCCATCCTCCTCGTGTGGCGTGCGTCCGTGAAGTGAGCTTGGAGAAGTTCTGAATCGGAAATCTAGTAGGAGATGTGAATAGAGCACATGAAATGAAGTACTTTTACTTTTCACAGCAAGAGCAAACTCCCCACAGTTAGAGAGTTACAGTTCCCGAGATTTCAATATATAAACAAAAATCATTACATTTTCACCACTTCCAACTTGTTGGCCCAATGATAAGTCTCCCTTTTGTGAAGGGGGAGGTCTTGGGTTCAAATCCTACTCTTTAATAAAAAGAGAGGAGAGGAGAGGAGAGGAGAGGAGGAGGAGAAGAGAAGGAGAAGGAGAAGGAGAAGGAGAGAAGAGAGAGGGGGCCGCGAGATCTGCTGTTACAGTTTTGCAGAAACTCAAAAAACTATCTGCGACTAGAAGACGCAGCAGCCCAGAAAACTGTCGTGCGGGTGAACACAGTAGACGCGCGAATCGAATGCGTGCGCAGTAGCTTAGAAGGAGCACAGATGGTACAGTTTTGCAGATGCGACCGGTACGAGCAGAAGATTCGCCACTAGCCGTGGAGATTTCGATCCCAGCAGCCACACCATTGCTATTAGCCGGAAAAGAAATCAAGACCAGAGGCTAGAAGCTAAGCATGGCAACGCTCGAGGGCCATAAAGGAAAGGAGATCGTGAGGGCGAAACGTTTCATGGGAGGGGAAAAGGAATTAGAAGGGGAGGGAATGAAGAGGGAGACTATGACACAAGGGGAAAGGGAGAGCGGGAAGGAGAAGCATGTACATGATAGGAGGAGGAATGTAAAGATGGAGACATCAAGGGAAGAGGACCATACTTTATTTGAAAGAAAGGATGAGAGGAAAATATCAAAGTACTAGCTAGGTGGCTTTACAAGAATGAGCGTGTCTCATCAAGGAATAGCCCCCTCCTTTTATAGCCAAAAGAGGGGGTCTCTCCCAATTAATGCATCCTTCCACATGCATGGTGTGTGTGGAAAAGTCTCCCATGTGGGCTAGGCGGTTACGCACTCTCAATTGTGTGCGACAACCCTTTGCCTCAAATTTTCACATAAATCAAGTCCTATATCTCAAGTCTATGATACTTCCTTGGTCTCTTCCCAATTTTATAATATGTTCAAACCTCTAGGAGGACAAGTGGAAAGTTGGCATAAGGAATCTTGCCACCTCATCCTACTTTCCCCATTATTTAACTTGCTCTCTTGGACCTTCTATACCTCCCCCACATGGGCCTATCCCATATGGAGGGAATAACTCAATATAATATCCATCTCCACCTATTTTATATTACTTCTCCCATGGACTTTGAGCCATATCTCACTAAATGCAGCCTAGGTGGAGGGGTGGCACATGGAGAAGCCATGCCACCTTACATTTTATAATATTACTATCATGGATTTTGTACAACACACCTTATGGGTCCTCTTACGTGGAAGGGTGGCACATGGTCATGCCCTGCCACCTCAACCCTGGGCCCTATGCACACCATATTTTATTATACTATTGCCACATATACAAACACACACACATATTAATGCCTTTTTCCTTAGACAATTTTATCCATAACAGTGTCACCACAGATTGGTGTAGTGGGTGCTGCGGACTTTGATGAGTTTTTGTATAGAAGACAATGTCTTGTCCTGTCTACGACTCCTGAGAAGTTCCCTGGCTTTGACCAAAAGGTTCCATTACAGTTCTAAATGGTATAGGTGAGAATCTCGGTCCTGTGAGTCTCAGAGAACCCACCTTGCCAAGTGGGCGTGTCAATGGGCACTTGCCGATTGTCGAGGACTAGCAAAGAGTTATTCTTTTTGTACCATTGCCAGTTCCCCTCCCAACGGCAGCATCCCACTACTATAGGAGGACTCGTCTCTCCTCTATCCACAGAGGAGTAAGATCCTCATCCATGTGAACCTCTGGGTGATCTCATAGAATTGCACGTTGGTGCAGTGCGGTCAGTTGAGCCTGGGTTTTATACTATAATCTATAGCCTTATTTGGAGGTAAACCACTAGAAAGATTCATAGAATAAATATAATAAAAAAATCTGAACCTTCTCTTTTTTCTCTTCAATCGAATGCAACACACTTTCACAATTATTAAGAAAGTCACAAAGAAATGCCTTTGTATTGTTGTGCTTGATAATCTTATTACTGATTAGGGCAATATGAAAGGTGATTTTGGAGTTTGAAAAATGTGTTCTGAGAATTACAGCTGAATCCACTTGTGGATTTTAAATGACAAGGTAGTGCATGGTGGGCAGAACAACATCGTAGCTTCCTGTTGTTAGAATTATTAATATATTCTAGCCAATGGCCAATGTAATGTAATAAGTGAGTTAGGGGCACTTTTCCCTCTTAGAGGTTTTTCCCCCTAACCACGGTCTAATCTCTAACTACGGTTAGTGATTAGATAGGGTTTTGTCACTTAGACAAAACCCCTTATCTCTTTCTTGTACACACACTTCATGCACTTCAGTTCAGTTGACATTCGGGAGTGAACTACGTTCAGCTCACTCTCTCTTTTCTCACTCTTGCGTCCATTCTATTTTCTCACATTTGGTATCAGAGCACTTCCTTTCCGGACTTGCTTCCTGCTCCCAGCCTCTTGCCTCCAGCTCCCTCTCGTCCGTACAACCTCATCGCTACTTGTCGTCCATACAGTCCGTACAACTGTACGGATTCTGTACAAGCATATGCTCTCGTATGTAATCCACGCCGGGAATTTTTCTTCGCTAGTTCGTTCGTACAGTCTGTACGGAGCGTCAGATTTTGTCCGTATGGTTTCGTACGGCCGTCCGTACATTTCCGTACCGCACGTTAGAATTCGTCTGCAAAGTTGCATACAGCACGCCGTACAGTTCCGTTCCTTTGCGTCAGTTTTGTCCGTACAGTCTGTACAGAATGTTTGTACGATTCCGTACAGTTCTGTACTTGCAGGATTTTTTGCAGGCTGAAGGTGTTCGGTGTCCGTCATTTGCAGGCTAAGTTGTGCATCAGCCATTGTTTGGCTTCGCTTTTGGTAGCACATTTGAAGCTATAGCAGACATTGCAGTAGATCTGCAAGTTTTGGAGAATTTTGGGACTTTTTGCAATTGCATAATTGCAATTTGGCAGTGAAATTTGGGGCTTTTGCAAGCAGAGTAGTGCAATTTGTGCAACATTTGGGGCTTTCAGATCATTTGTCCTCTTTTGTATGCAATTTCCCCCAAGAAATTGGGGCTTTTGCATTTGGGTAGCAATTTTGTAGGAAAAAGAGCACTTTGGAAGTTTGCAAGCAGTTCTGGACTTAGTACGAGTCAATTTGCAGACTTTTGCCACTTTTTGCAGATTCTATTTGCAGATTTTTGGGCATTCAACAGAGCATTGAAGTGCATTTTGAGCCTTTGATAGGCTGTGACAGTATTTGTCACTGTGGGCAGATTTTCTTTGCAGATTTTACTTGTGCATTTTACATCCCAGGAAGGGAGTTTACTTGGCCAGTTTGCTGTGTTTTTTGGGATTATCTAGTGAAAATGGATCAGAACAACCCCAATGAGGTGTTCGGAGTTCTCACACAGGAGGATAAGTTGGATGGCACCAACTACTCCTTGTGGAGTGTCATCGTTCGCAATATCTTGGTTGGCAGACATCTTTGGGATTATGTCAATGGAGATGAAGCAAGCCCAGATATAGTGGCTACATCTATCACTCCTATAGCTGGAGGCAGGGGTAGAGGTGCAAATGCAGCTCAAGTAGTTGGAGCAGCCGCTCTAGGAGCTCCCACAGCAGAGCAGAAAAGATGGGACTCTAGAGATGCACAAGCTCTTTCAGTAATTTCTCTTTCTGTCAAGAGGTTTATTATACCTCACATTCGGTCATGCAAGACATCTATGGCAGCTTGGGAGATACTAGAGAGTATGTTTGCAGCAAGAAATGATGCTAGAGTTTCCTTTCTGAAGCGAGAGCTTTCCCATACACATATGGATGAGGGAGATTCCATTAATTCTCACCTCACAAAGCTTCAGGATTTGAGGGAACAGTGGCTGAATATTGATGAAGTCATTCTGGATTCAGAGATGATCACCACCACTCTGAACTCTCTTCCTGAGTCCTATCTCGGTTTCCACACCTCGCTGAATTTGTCATTGAGGGGGGCAGCAATCCTCTCTCTTTTCACGAGTTGGTAGGACTTCTGTTGCAGGAGGAGCAGACACACACAAATATGGCAACCCGGGCTGGCGAGCATGCCATGCTCTCCAAGTTCAAGCCCAAGGGTAAAGGGCAGCAAAAGCCACATGCCAATCAGCCCACAAATCAGCATAAAGCTGATTCAGGACAGTCCTCTTATAAGGTAAAGAGTGATATAGATAAGCAGAAAAAGAAGGGCATCTGTCATTATTGCAAGAAGCCAGGTCATTATATTGGAGAATGCAAGAAGCGCATAGCCAAAGAGAAGGAAAGGAATTCAAGTATGGCTGTGTCAGATGCATCAGCTCCACATTCTCATGATGGGGGAGATGTTACAGCCAACTGTCACGATCTGTGAAGTATTCCTTTCTCTATATCTTAGACTTACGGATGGTTTGATGAATGGACACTTGTGGAAGGGTATGCCCTTTCGACGGGACACTTCCTATGAGGCACAACCCTTCACAAGAGACATTCTATTATTCTATTGAAGAGACACTCCCATTGTAATGTACCCTCTCATCAAGGGTCACACCCTTCACAAGGGGTACACACCTCTTCATGCACATACACTTTGGAGTACACACCTTTTCGTGTGTGACTCTTTACTCTCTATATAAGAGAGGCCCAACTGTATGGATGACACACTACAAACACTCAAGCAATACAAATATTCCTTGTTCTCTGCTATTTTAGTCTCCTTTCTATTCCTAAGCACATTTCTAAATATAGTAAATCTAGGATTTCTTACAGTGGTATCAGAGCAAATCTCGCTCTTGCCTGTAGGAAATGCCTCCCACCTTCTAGCGCCTATCTGATACATCTCTTTCCGCTAGAAGGATATCCGCGCACATTGTGCATGGAAGAGATGGAGAGAATGAGTGTAAAAATTTTTAGCGCCAACTCCACCTAAAGTCATCAATGGCCTCTCCATCTCCCCCACATCACGAGTTGATGTGAATGGACACGACAAAAATCGTGTCTTTTGATGTGTTTGGGCTGTCCCAAAACCTAGGGACGCACCTTTTTCACCATCGGACGTATCTTTTGATGAAGAGTTTTGACTCCTCACCCAAGGGACACACCCCATCGTGGAAAAAAGGGCATCTTTTCGTCTGGGGACACCCCTTTTTAAAACAGGGTCACACCCCTTCATAAAAAGATACACCTATCCAAGGGTCACACCCCTTAGAATAGGCACACCCTTTGGCACCAAGCACCAACTTACAAAAGGGTACCTAGAGGACCTAAAAAGGGCAACCGGCCCTACACCCAAGGCCAAACCCTAGATTACCCAAGGGTTTAAACCCACGTTTTAATTTTTTGGCAACTACCAACCAGCAAGGAAAAAGGGCGAAATTCAATCGCGATTTCACGTCAGCCTATTCCGCTCCAAAACAGCCGTACATGATTTCCGCCTTCTCCTTTTCAAGCAGGCTGCACTTTCGTTCAGGCTTCCATCTGGCATACACTAGATCGTTCTGCAGCAGCCAGTTCTTGTTGGTTCATCGCCATGATTATCTGTGACCAGCAGCCCTTGCTGCCCTTTTGATCTCGAATCATACTAGCCTGGCCCCTGCTGCTCATCACACCACTTTTAGCCTGTCAACGGTGGCTCTTTTCTGCCCTCTATTTCCGTCTAGCCAGGCCTGGTCCTGCTTCTATTACCCCATAGGTTTCAACGCAGGCCACTTTAATCAGGCCACGGATTTCAACGCAGGAGGAGTGCGCCAGATCTCATGCAATTTGCCAAACGCCTCTGCCAACGTCCATCTGGCTCGAAAGTCTCGTTAGGTACCTGTTTCTTGTTCACACATCCACGTGGACTTGCAAGGACAGCAACATGGACCTTCGGACAGTGATCTGCAGACCTTTTCTACGCAACTAATTGGCAGATCTAATCTATGCCAGGTGGATTCTTTCCATTCTATTTCTAAGGATTCTCTTTCATATTGTTATTGGATGCTCATTATCAAATTATAGCAAATGAAAGCCTCCTCCTTAAAGCATGGAAACCCCTGGTAATTCCCCAGTCCCTTCAAGGACACCTCAGGCATCATCTACCACACAATATCGTGTTCAGATTGCACAACCAGCCCATTCGGAGCTTTTGCATAGTGGGTCTTCTGTGTCACGTGCCCTTCCAGTGACTTGGACCACATCCTATACCTTCTGCGTGAGGCACCTCAATTACATTACTTCCTTAGCACAGTCCAGGTTGTGTTCCACGAGACACGTAAATACCCAGAACCCGATATTCCTCATGAGTTTGCTGTCCATCGTTGGAGAGACTTTTACCCCTCAGCTTCAGCATCTCTAGGGTACTCTCCACCTCTTTCAGGTCCCATATATCCTCCTACACAGGTTTTACCTTCCCCAAGACAGTATTTACACTCTGAAGACACTCCTTCTCCTAGATATCCTCCACTCCCAACAGCAGCTCCTTATCCCTTCTCAGATCCGTGGACTCTGCAACCTACCCCTGTACTCTCACGAGCAGTAACACCCACTTCGGCCTCACTAGTGTTACCTCAGACATGACCTCTTTTACCAGATTTCCACGGGTGGTTCCATCCTGCCTCGCTTGCCCCCTCCAACATGAGCAACCTCAGGGAGCAACCCGGTTTTTCTTTCAGGAATGGTACAAACTAGAGCGCAGGTTCGTGCTCTTCTCATAGGGACCTCAGATATGTCGCAACGCTCGCGTGCAACCTCTCCGGAGATCAGTGACTCAAGTCCAAAAAAGAACCCTGAAGTCAACTTACAAGGCGAAGTACTACTTCAACTTCAAATTTCTTAGCTTCAAGACAGCATCTCCGACTTGGTCAAGAAAGTCCAACAACTCCAAGATTCTCGCTGTACCACACACATATAGAGGATGACGTGATGCCACCAGAGGACTATGTGGACTCGTTTCCACTTGAGGTAGAAAACATTGAACTCCGTGCCCTCTACTGCTTACTCCAAGCTTCCAAAACTAAAAGACTTGACATTAAACTTCCGGAAGCCTACACTGGTCAACGAAATTGCCGAACAGTTGACCAATGGCTCGCAAAACTACACATGTACTTTGATACTATTGACCTCATTGAAGGCAAAAGGATTGCCTTGGCAGCCTCTCTCCTCAAGGATACATCTTTCCTATGGTGGCAACGACGCTTAAAGGACGGCAAAAGTGTGTTAACTTGGGAACTTTTTGAACACATGCTCTGTAAGTAGGTCATACCTGCCAATGCGGACTTCCAAGCACGTTCAAAACTCAAATAGTTGAAGCAAACAGGCTCCTTGTCTTCCTACATCTCTCAGTTCACCACATTGGTACTGGAGATTGATGGTTTAACTGATGATGATTGCCTTCATGCTTTCATCTCAGGCCTAAACCCCTCGTTACGCATTGATGTCCTCAAAGCAAATATCACCACCACAGCTGGCGCTATTGCTTACGCAGAGCATATTACAGATTTCCAAAACACAGGGAAGCAGAGTGCTAATAGAACACAGAACTCTACTATGGCCAAAGGTGCTCGCTCTCAAGATAACCCCAAGTTTAGAAAAAACTCGGGTAATCAAGGTCAACGACGGTCTCAAGATCCCCACAAGTTTGAGAAATCGTATGCTGGATCCCAATAGAAGCACTCTTCCAAGGATCGCGCCTCTTCTTCTTCACAAAGTCATCACCGTCATCCCCAACATAAAGGTGCGGCCACTGACAAGAAGAACAACTCCAGCACAAAAGGACTTTGTACCATCTGTACAGGCGACCATAGATGGTTTGATTGTCCCAAGCGACCAAAGCAAAATTCCAATATGAAACCTAGTACTTCCCAAACAGAAGATGCTACCCCAGCACAAGACAAGAAAGGCAAAGCTGTTCGAATGGCAAATACCATCCACATGAGCCTTGCCAGCAACCCCGAACCTTTCCTGGCCACTCAAGTACTTTGTGTCCAAAGATCGATTCGTGGAACAACGGTCACTATCCTCATCGATAGTAGCTGCTCTCATAACTTCCTAGCTAGTTCTATGGTCGACAAACTTCGGTTGACCACCAGTCCTAGTCCCATGGACTATCAGATTGAACTCGCAAACGGACCTACCTTCTTGTGCAACACCAGGATAAAAAACTTGTCTTTTCGCATCCAACATTATACGGACAAGTTGAACTTCAATATCCAGTTTGTCCACCAGGGAAAGCTTATTGAGCTAACTGGTTCTAGGGACTCTCCTTCAACCCCAGTTGCCTCTGCCCTACAAGTAAAGAAGTGGGTTCGTAAACGTCAAGTAAGGACTTCACTTTTGTTGGTAATGGCAGTAGAGGAGACATCAACAAAGGATCCTCCTGAATACCTCAACCAACCTTTTTTCCAGCCCTACTTGGATATTTTTGCACAGGAATTGCCAAAGCAATTACCACCTCGACGACCAGTGGATCACCCAATCGAACTTATTCCTGGATTTCTTACACTCAAAATGAAGAAATCCAAAGATAGGTGACCGAACTACTCGACAAAGGTCTCATTCGGCCCAGTCGCAGCCCTTTCGGATCTCCTGTACTACTTGTGGAAAAAAAGAATAAGTCAATGCGCCTCTGCATCGACTACCGAGCCCTCAACAAGCTCACTATAAAAAACAAGTATCCATTGCCTCACATCGATGGCCTCTTTGATCAACTTCTACACGAAACACAATTCTCAAAGATTGATCTTCGTTCAGGTTATCATCAAATTCGCATACGAGAAGGCGATGAGTACAAGACAGCTTTTCGAACAAAGTATGGACACTATGAATGTTTGGTCATGCCTTTTGGGTTAAACAATGCCCTGGCCACATTCATGACACTCATGAACGACATCTTTAGGCCTTTCCTCGATAAGTTCGACATCGTTTACCTTGATGACATCCTCGTTTTCAGCAGATTCCTACATGAGCATAAACAACATCTTCTCCAAGTTTTTGAAGTTCTCCGCGCAAATTCTCTCTACATCAATGTTGAGAAGAGTGAGTTCTTCAAGACCCAACTCGAATATTTGGGACATGTTATTTCAGCTCAAGGCATCTCTGTGGATCCCAGGAAGGTCGAGGTAATCCGAAACTGGCCTACTCCTAAGAATGTTCATGATGTCCGCTCTTTTCTCGGATTACCATACAAAGGACTATCAGTTTTCTAAAATCACAGCTCCTATGTCCGAATTATTGAAAAGTACAGTAGTTTTTCAGTGGCATCCTGAAACAGAGTATAGTTTCCAACAACTCAAGCAAGTACTCACTACCACACTAGTTATGGCTATTGCTGACCCAAACCTTCCATTTGAGGTCATGACTGACGCTTCCGACATCGCTACAGGAGTAGTCTTGATGCAAGAAGGCAGAGTTATTGCTTTTGACAGCCATAAACATTCCGATATCCAAACCCGATACCGGTTTATGATAAGGAGTTTCTTGCCGTTGTACATGCTTATCGCTCTTGGAAACATTATCTCATGGGAGCCGACTTGGTGGTCAAGACAGACCATCACTCTCTAAAGTATATCTTTACTCAGCCAGTCATGAACGCTCGACAAGCATGCTGGGTTGAGTTTCTGGCCAACTTTCACATGACCATTGAGTACATTCGAGGACTACGCAATGTAGTTGCAGATGCTCTCAGCAGGTTAACTCTAGCATCAGCTATGGTAATCTCTACATTATCTGTGGATGTTCCGAATTTATTCAAAGGGAAGTATTTCAATGATAAAGACTTCGGCACAGCAGGACAAGTTTTTTCAAAAGATCAAACTTCGACTTCCGAACATAAGATTTTCTCATCCTATTCTTATATGGACGACCTTCTGTATTATCAAGATCGCGTCTGTGTACCACATGACAAGGATGTTCGATGTCTTTTGTTAAAAGAGCATCATGTAGTTCCTTATGTTGCCCATCCAGGCATCAACAAGACTTATAGGTTACTCAGTGCAACATACTACTGGCCTCGGATGAAAAGCGACGCCATCAAAATGGTTACATCTTGCTTATCTTGTCAACAAATGAAAGCAAGCTGACGACTTTCAGTAGGACTTCTTCAGCTTCTTCCAGTTCCAACTGAAAGGTGGGAAAGTATTTCCATGGATTTCATTACAACACTACCACGATTCTCCAGAGGTAACACTCAGATTATGATAATCTTTGATTGATTGTCCAAAATGGCACTTTGTTGCTTGCAAAAGAAGTGCATAGGCTCCAGACATCGCCAAACTCTTCATACAACACATCTTCCGACACCATGGGTTGCCCAAGAATATCGTATCCGAGAGAGATCCTAAGTTTACCAGTCACTTTTGGATTTCACTATTCGAATCTTTGGGTACAACTCTACTGTTCAGTTCAGCCTACCACCCAGAATCAGATGGCCAGACTGAAAGAGTCAACCAAGTTCTGGAAGAAATGCTTCGACATTATATTCAGTCACGCCTAGCAGCTTAAAAAGAGTATCTACCACTCCTTGAGTTTGCTTATAATAACTCTTTCTATAGTGTCATCAGCATGACTCCATGCGAAGCAGCTTATGGACACACTCCGATTGTACCAACGAATTTTGTACTTCAACATCGAGTGGCCCTAGTTGATTAACTGGTTCAAGAAATGCAAGATATTCTACTCCAAGTCAGGGATCATATGCGAAAAGCGCAAGAGCGGTATCAACGGTCTGCTAACAAACATAGATGTCACCTGGAATTTGACACTAGTGATATGGTGCTATTATTTGTAGCCCCACATCGCTATAAGACGGTTAAGTGTGTGTTTCCTAAGTTACGACCAAGATACTATGGACCTTTCTGGATCATCAATAAAAATTCACCTTTAAGTTACAAATTGGAATTACCACCATCATGGGGTAAAATCCATCCGACATTTCATATTTCTTGGCTAAAGACGTACATCCCAGGCGATGAAGCAGTTCCTCCTGCAGGTGATTATGTCCGAGAATTCGAAGACGATTATGTTCTCCTTATTCCTGAGCGTATTCTGGACCATCGACAGCGAGAGACTCGACATCGACTTATCACGGAATTTCTTATTCTTTGGCGAGATGTGGATGACTCCGACGCTACTTGGCAATCTAATGAAGACTTACATCAGTACCCTGACATTTTACAGCAGTATTTTCAAAACTTACAGTGATATTTTTTACATCAGTTCATTATCTCCACGAGGGTCTTATTTTGAGTGGGAGGGGATGTCACGGTCTGTGATGTATTCCTTTCTCTATATCTTAGACTTATGGATGGTTTGATGAATGGACACTTCTGGAAGGGTAAGCCCTTTCAAGGGGACACTTCCTATGAGGCACAACCCTTCACAAGAGACATTCTATTGAAGACACTCCCATTGTAATGTACCCTCTCATAAAGGGTCACACCCTTCACAAGGGGTACACACCTCTTCATGCACATACACTTTGGAGTGCATACCTTTTTGTGTGTGACTCTTCACTCTCTATATAAGAGAGGCCCAACTGTATGGATGACACACTACAGACACTCAAGCAATACAAATAGTCCTTGTTCTCTGCTATTTCAGTCTCCTTTCTGTTCCTTAGCACATTTCTAAATATAGTAAATCTAGGATTTCTTACGTCAACTTTGTGGAAGAGCACTATGCCTTTCTGTCTTGCACTTCAGATTTTTCAGTGGGTAGTTCAGATGCTACAGCCACTAATGGTGATGACCCATATGCTTTTTTGACTTGTAGCTATGATCCTTCAAAGGATGCATGCTCTCTTAGTATCAATGAGACACTTCATACTTGGTATTTTGACAATGGTGCTTCAAAGCACATCACTTCCAAGAAGAGTCTGTTTGTATCTCTGCATCCTCCACCTACCAAAAAGAAGGTGACTTGTGCAAATAATTCTTCTTATTCAGTGTGTGGAGTGGGAGACATTATTCTCACATCCACTGATGGCACAGATTTCAGAATTTCAGATGTTCTCTCTGTGCCAGGTATAAAGAAGAATTTACTTTCAGTGTCCTTACTCAATAGAGGAGGATTTCAGGTTGTTTTTTATGATGACAAGTGCGTTGTCAGAGACAAAGAGAATGACTATGCTTTGATGTTGTCTGGCACCTTGTATCGGGGTCTTTTTCAGCTTGATCTATATGAAAAAAAGATCCGATCTTGCATTATCAGTGAGCACTCCCATTGCCGCGATGTAGAATGCGGAGTTATGGCATGCCATGTATGGACACATGAGCTATGGCAGCTTAATGACACTTCAGAGGCATGATATGGTTGATGCATTGCCTCCTTTGGAGACGCCTCCTCCTCATGCATGTGAAGGTTGCATCCTTGGCAAGATGCATAAACTTCCCTAAAAGAAGGATGGTGCAGTGAAAGCTACACGGAAATTACAGCTTAATCATAGTGATGTCTACGGTCCCATGAGGACACCTGCTTTTGGAGGTTATCTCTATTTTGTTACATTCATAGATGACTTCACAAACTACACTTGGGTCTATGGTCTCAAGGCAAAATTAGAAGTGTTTATGCACTTCAAACACTTTGTGGCTATGGTTGAGAATGAGACAAGACTCAAGGTGGGGACACTTTGCACAGATTGAGAGGGAGAGTATATGTCTCATGAATTGGAGGCATTTTTGAAGGAGAAAGGCATCATGCATCAGCTTATAGTGAGGCTTACATCTCAACAGAATGGCGAAGTTGAGCGGAAGAATCGCATTGCCATGGAGATGGATAGATGCATGCTCACAAGTAAGAAGTTGCCTTACAGGTTTTGGCTTGAGGGCCTCATGTGTGCCAACTATATTTTGGATCGGGCTCCTACAAAGGCTTTGAAGACAATCACTCCCTATGAGGCATGGCATGGGAGAAAGCCTTTAGTGGACCATTTCAGAGTTTTTGGTTGTGTTGCATATGCCTATGTGCCTGTGGAGTTTAGACACAAGTTGTCAGATAAAGGCACTCAAATACATTTTTGTGGGATATAGTTCGCAAAGCAAAGGCTATCGTCTCTACAATCCTGCTACACGCAAGATTTTTGTTAGTAGAGATGTTATATTCTCTGAAAAATCAGCACATACACATGCTGAATTTCAGATTCCAGTTTCTTCAGATGATGTGTTTGAGGGGATGCCTCCTATAGCATTTGGTTCCCCCGCTGAAACTCAGAATTTACAGCAACCTCCTCTAGATCCACATGCCCCGATTCAGCCACCAGCTGATTTTGTGCCACCTCAGGGTGTGGATGAAGTTATGAGGCAAGAGATTCAAGAGATACACACAGCCAAAACAGTCCCGAACTGGCTGCTTCAGACTCTCAGGGAGAGTAGGCTTGAGGCCCTATTGCCTGGCAGGACTCGTAGTGCAGTAAGGCACGCAGATGGGGCTCTTTCAGTTGAGGCAGCTTATGCAGAGACTCTTCTTGATGAAGAGTCGTCTGACTCTTTTGAAGACGCAAAGGATAATGTGCATTGGATGCAAGCCATGCACAATGAGTTGCATTCCATAGAGAAAAATCAGACTTAGGATATTGTGGATTTGCCATCAAGTAAGCATGCCATTGGTACCAAGTGGGTTTTCAAGGTAAAAAGGAAACCAGATGGGTTTATTGACAGGTATAAGGCACGGCTGGTTGCCAAAGGCTATGCACAGAAGAAGGGCATAGATTATGAGGAGACATTTGCTCCTACATCCCAGATGACCAGCATAGGGTTAGTTATTACGATGGCTGCAAATTTTGTGTGGAATGTCCATTAGTTGGACATAAAAACAACTTTCCTTAATGGGGAATTATAGGAAGAGGTTTATGTCAAGCAACGTCCTGGATTTGAACTTTCTGGCAATGCACTTCAGGTATGCAAGCTTAACAAAGCTTTATATGGGCTGAAACAAGCCCCATGTGCATGGTATGCCAAGATAGATGCATTCCTGGCAAGTAAGGGATTACACAATAGTCCCACGAAAAGCACCCTCTACATCAAGAAGGATGGGGGGGATATTTTAGTCATCATTCTTTATGTAGATGACATGTTGCTCACGGGGTCAAATGAAGTTATAATTGCAGATTTCAAGGCTGAGTTGAAAGCTGAATTTGACATGACAGATTTGGGCATGTTAAATTTTTATTTGGGGATCTAGTTTATACAAGATAAGCGTGGCATCGTTATGTCTCAATCCAAGTATGTGCAAAAACTCTTGGATAGGTTCAACATGCATGATTGTAAGCCTATTGCCACTCCCATGGAGCCGGGGCTGAAGCTTACTATGTATGATGCTAGTGAATCAGTGGATGTCACACTTTACAGCCAGGCTGTTGGATGCCTCATATACTTGTGCAATACCAAGCCCGATATTCAGTATGCTGTATCTCAGGTGAGCAGATATATGCGCAGCCCAAAGACAACACATTGGTAGGCTGTAAAACGCATCTTTAAATATTTGCAAGGCACAAAGTCTTTTGGCTTGATGTTTCCCCGGGGAGCGACTTGCAGATGCATGCTTACAGTGATTCAGATTGGGCTGGAGACTATGATACAAGGCATTCCACTAGTGGTAATTGTTTCTTTTTGGGCAACGCTTGCATTTCTTGGCTGAGCAAAAAGCAATCTACAGTGGCTAATTCCTCATGTGAAGCTGAGTACAGGGCAGCTGTCACAGTGACAGTTGAGTATGTTTGGCTGCGACGTTTGTTCGTTGATCTTCATCTCATATTGGAGGGTGTCTCCTATTCTCACTGATAGTCAGAGTGCTATTGCGGTGGCAAAGAATCCTGTGTTTCATGCTCGCACGAAGAACATTGATGTTCATTATCATTATGTCAGAGAGAAGTTGCATGCAGGGGAGATCAGTATGATCTATGTGTCAACACATGACAATGTTGTAGACATCTTCACCAAAGCACTTCCACGTGAGAAGTTTGAGGCATTTCGCAGTGCCCTAAACTTATCTTCTTTTGATGGATCACTACCTTGTACACCACATTGGCATTGCAGGGGGGTGTTAGAATTATTGATATATTCTAGGCAGTAGCCAATGTAATGTAATAAGTGAGTTAGGGGCACTTCTCCCTCTTAGAGGTTTTTCCCCCTAACCATAGTCTAATCTCTAACTACGGTTAGTGATTAGATAGGGTTCTGTCACTCAGACAAAACCCCTTATCTCTTTCTTGTACACACACTTCATGCACTTCAGTTCAGTTGACATTTGGGAGTGAACTATGTTCAGCTCACTCTCTTTACTCACTCTTGCATCCATTCTGTTTTCTCACACGTGTCACCTCTGATGTGGGTGTCATGGTGATATAATCATGGTAGTATTGTAGGCAGACATTTACATATATCATTTGCATTTAATTATAGATGTTAGTAGTGCGGATAGAGATGTAACAGCTTGTTTCGTTTCTCTGGATCATGGAAACTAGAGTCTGAGACTTTCCTGGTGGATCAAATTGGCAATCAGTTCTAGATCTACATTAAGAATACTTTTTGAAGTGGAGTCCTATGGGTTTAACATGAACTAGCTATAAAATACAAATTTTATGTTTGTCGCTTGTCATGCATCATGATTTATCTGTGCATCAGGCTGCAATTTTAGCATTTCAAAAGACTACCTTTTCATCTGGACTCCACAGCCTACACTATCTGCTTATGCTCCTTTGCCATTTTTTTACCTTTTTCCAATTCTGATGTTTGGATTGTTGACAGATCACCTCAGGAGCTCCAAAAGGTCCTCCAGATAGGCAAGTTTTGATCAGCATTCCTGGTGATCATTCTCGAAAACCACCAGTGGGATGTATCCTTTTCTTGGGATAATCAGTGAAGTCCTTGTTTATCTGTTTCCATTTTCAGAGGGTTCCCTGTTTCAATAGGCAGGGGAAATTCTGAGGGTTAATTTCGTCATGTTCATCAGATATTGTACACTCTCTATGCAAATGTTGGCAAGACAACCATGCAACGCTCCAAGAGATGCTCCTTAACTATTTAGTGCTTCTTTCTGCCTATGTTCCTGGGCATGCACCTGTAAAAGGCTTGGAGCTTTTTGCAAGAGATTTAAACCCTGGTTGGATGGCATGGGGCAATGAACCACTTCGTTTTCAACAGCTTGATTACTTCCGATCAAAGCTCAGAGATGGAAAAAGTAGCACAAGTTTTTCACTATGATCTTCCAGTGTGAGTCCTCTGTCAGCTACCATGCTATGGCTGCTTTGGATCCAATAGTTACTGGTGTTTTCCCAGCCAAAAGGACTACATGGCTTCAGAACAAGATACAGTGAAAATTAAAATCTGAGGCTATGCTTTCATCTTACTAAATGTTACCTTGCACAGTGGCATGACAATGGAATTGTTTTGATGCAGAGGTGTGGTCCACATTCCAGAAACTACTATTGTTATTTGTCAAAGCTCATAATCTAACATTGTTCCGATATGACAAAAGTACCCTTACTGAAAGGCTTTGAATATTTGAAGAATTTCTAGCAGCAGCCTTGATAAAGATTGCTAAGGTCCTTGGTTTGCATGCTGAGGTGGTTGTTGGCAGCTCCCTCTATGAAATTGGCCTAAAGGAGGCATGTGATTTAGACCTGAAGGATCTTGTGAACTGGCTTGCCTTAATATGTTGTGATAATACAGAAAATGTCGTCCTATCTGTGAGCCCTTAATGGCTTAGAGAGAGGGACGCATCATTTTGCAAAGTCGCTTCTCAAAAGAATTGTCAATGTCCTTGGATATGTGCAGAGGTCAAGCTTGTTGGCAGAACTGTATGCAAGCTGTCTTTATTTTATGTTTCTTCCCTCCCGAAAATGATAACTGAAGGACCTATTCGACAGAAAGGCATACCTTTGTATGATGTTGAAATTTAGAGTAGGGCATCTTGGGAGGTGCTCATGGGCTAGGTGAGGGCAAAGAAGGCATCCATACTTTGTTTTCACCGAGTTCTAGGTTGGGACATTAGTAATAGTAGGCTTAAAATGGCTCTTAAATAGGTATTATCCTACACCAGCTTGATTTAAATTGGTTGCTGACAATGCTTTTTGGTGTACAGAGTGTGCTACATGCTGTTTGAATAGGCAATTTACAATTTTTGGGCACAAGAATGGGTAACTGGTATTTCTTCCTCAAGCAAGAAGTATAAAGTGAATTTGTCTCTGGTCATAGATCCAGTCTTGGTATCTATGTACAATAGATCGATCCTTTTTATATTTTTATTTACATAAACTTGAAGGCATTGCCATACCTAGAGAGAGAAGGAAATTCAGTCGGCACCATGTGCTTGCTATAATAGTGATTGAGAGAAAAAAGGGTCACAAATTCTAATTGAGGAGCTGCAGAAGAGGAAGAGAACTCTCACTCCTCTTGAAGCACAGTTGGATTTGATTCATTATGAAAGGGATAGGTTGAAGGCCAAGAGGGATCAATTGATGAATTTGGACACTTGCCTTTCTAGGCCGTTGCTCTAACGTTTGTTTTATCTCAATAGGTAGAACATAAATTAGTGGCTAAGATTGATCCTTTTATCCTCTTTTTTATAATTGTCTACAAGATATATGTTTGCAATCAATGTCTAAACTTTCTGTTGAGTTATACACAAAACTTCCAAGGCATTCTGTAGTCTTTTAGACATTAATTTGATTAAAGATTACGTTGACAATCTAAGATCACTTTTAATGATCCTACATGGTTTATTAATCTAACATCACTTTATTGATCGGTTCTTAAATTCAATTAGAATATCATTCTTTCACAACCATTTTCAAACCTAAATGCATGCTTAAAGATCACAATGCTCACAGTAGAGTAGATATTGATGTTAGGAATGTTTAAAGTTGATATTGTACACACCTAGTCTTTATGCTTTTTTGTATTTTACAAAAGTTACTTTCCTTATTTAGATTAGTGGAGGGCTTCTATCATATAAGGGCATTCAATTAATGTTTTTAAATGCTCTAATGTGTTCATAAGATGTGCCAAATAATCAAAAGGAAAAATAACACTTTATGTCTATTGATTCTACATGGAATAAAGTATTTTTCATGAATTTTCCAAAGCTTGAAAAATTACAAAAATTTCAAGTTTCTAGAACTTCCTAGTTCTCACTAAAACTTGCCATGTTGAAGGTGAAAATGCTATAAAAATCAAATTTTCCTCAAGGCTAGCTAGCATATTAGGAAACGAATATATGTGTATGACCTAAGTTACTTGAGTCGCAAATAAATTCAAGGTCACTTTTGAGAGTTCACAAAAGTGATCTTTTTAAACCAACGTAGTGTTGAATTGTGGATCTGGACTAAGTGAATGATAATGATGTGCTAGAAAGCTAGAAACACAAATAGGATCATCATAGCTTTACTCGTGATAATTTACCATGAATTTTGTGGCATAGACTATACAATTGGAAATCTTAGCCTCTAGTTGAGTGTGTTTTAGGTTCCAAGCTTCCAACAAATGACCATGCATGGACCATGAGCAAAATGTTCAATGTGTGAATCTCATTGTGTGCATTCAATTGGGTTGACTAATTAATCTATATTGATCCTGACCTTTGCAATCTTTTTAAAAGGGTCTTCTATGCTTTAGAGAGAGATGTTTGTTAAGCTTTGCATGGACTATGTAACCCGAATCTTGTAAAGAACCCAAATCAAATTTCTTTGAACCAAACAACTGATTAAATCATGACTAATATGTGCTCAATGAAAAAAATTATTCCTTGGTACTTATGTTGCTTACAGTGTACATTGGTTAGTCAAATAGCATTTATTTATTGCTATCAACCACATTCCAACTAAACAAACCCATTGTATCTTGAAAATGTGCTCAACGAGAAAATTCTTAGTTGTTACCCATGTATGCGACATTTCCACCTAATGAACTACAACTCATTTCAACATTGTTTTACTAGTTTGGAGTTGACTTTGCTTGTTCCCCTACAACTTCATTCCACTAACTTTTTGAATTATCCTTTATTCCTTTCTTTTTCTTTGAAGTGATATTGTTTAAGTGTAAACACGTTAGTTTTTGCCTTGGGAAAAAACACGGTTTTGAAGTAATTTCTCTTTCTCAAAGTGGCCCCTATGCGGAAAAGATTATCAAACCTCGATAAATTGCCCTTTCTTGAATTCAACACGATGCAATCATCAAAGAAATTACAAGAAACCTCATGTTATGTCTTTTACCAAAATGACATCAACTTCTTGTGTGCAGTGCGTGTAGCATCGTTGCTTGTTTTGAAGCTTGCACGTATCAAAGGATCGAGGTTTCTTGTATATTCAATCCAGATGGGTAAAATATATTTTTGATCACCTATTCTACATCATTGAAGGGATTTTTCCACTTAGCCTTAAGCTTGGGAGAATATCCATACTTCATCAATTTTCTCAAGCAACTCAACTACTACTCTTCAACCTTCAAAAAATGAGCATAGTAATATCAAGATGATGAGTGATAGACATAGCTGATAGTTGTGCTCTTGTTCCATATTGTTTCCCCTCTCTTCGTGGCATGGCAATACTTGGACAACTCTTGCTCAATCCCTCATGCCCGAATTCACTTATGTGATAAGTTATTTCCCCCCCCACGGATGAATCACTATGTTTTCGTTGGTGTTGCATATAAAAGGGACATGGACATCCCAAAAGAGGAGGGAGGGAGAGATATCAATTGTGTAGAAAGATAGGCCTTTGAATATCCAATGCTAGTTTCCTCAAGGTTGGAAATTGGTTGGGAAACAATATGCATTGCTATATTCACTTGATTCTGACACAAAACAATAATATCAAACTTACAAGGTCATATGGTTGACTAGGACATTAACAATTAGGAAATAATCTAAATGGATATTTTTCCAATGAGAATTTGATATAAAATTAGCTCTTGATCTTCAACCATTTACCAATACCTTCTTGTATTTTGATCTAGAATCCACCTTTGAAGTCACTTCCCTTCATCTTTCTAGTCAAGCTCTTTTTAAGGGTTCAACATATGACCCATTCATTCTACAATGAAAAAATTAAAGCTACAATCAGCCTCAAACTGATAAGACTTCATTGCAATACCATTAGGATTTCCAATCAACATACATGTAGTTCTCGACATTTTGCTCCCTTATTTAACATGGTTGAAGAGTTTGAGTGAAATTTTATTCACCCTTGTCATAACTGCATTATATGGTGCAATACACCTTCAATTATATTTTGGAGCTACTATGAAGAGTAGGCATTGCCTCACCTAGCTAGTTTTCTCTTCTCTATGAGTGCATCTTTCTAAAGTGTAAGCATATTTTTCATTAAAATGATGGTTTCAAAGAGTTATTATCTCCAAAGATAATAATATCAAGGATTTTAAAGAATTTCTCATCTCTCATATCAAGAATTTTAAAGAATTACTTTGTTGTGACCATTCAAATATAGAAACAACCATTTATTTCTTCTATCCTACAATCCTTAAAAGAAGGAAAGTTTAGAAATAAGCTACACTTTAATATGCTGGGCTAACCAATTTTGTTAACTTGATGATGTGCATCTAATGAGCTCAAAAAATGGGGAAATCTACACATAGGTTGGCATCTATTCTTGTTGTATGGTATTGGATTGAATTTTGTTTTACATGCCTCTCATCTAGCATTCTCAATAGTCTCAACATCAAACCTCTTCTATCGACATTATCAGGCTGCCAATGCAGCCTACTTTTAGCGATTAAGTGTGCATCATGAAACACATAAAAGTGATTTCGCTTACTTTTGGAATGAATGGGAGAAATCTTGCATGTGCACATGGGTCATCAAAATTTTGTATTTGGAACAGGATATGATGCATGTTTGTGTCTACAAACTAGTCCTCCCACATATATACATATTTCTTTGGACTTCTTATTGAAGCTTGTTGCATTCAATTTTTAAAATATTCTCCACATGCACGTACTAAAGCTATGATTGTATTGCAAAGGAATCAAGATCCTTGAGAAATATTTTACCAAGATATGAAGGATTCCAAGTGTGTACTAGTGGAGGTGGTAGAGAAGGGCATGGCAAGTGTTTTTACCCTTTTTGTAAAGGCATTCAATGCCCTATGCTAGATTATCATATACGAGGTTAACATAGATCATATATTCCACAAGGATAATTACATTGCAATGAAAGGGCAAGCAAAATAGGATATGCAAGCAAATAAATTAGATGATGGAAGCCAAGAGTTCAATGAAATAAACATGTTTCAATACCTTATGCTAGATGATCGTATAAAAAGTTAACAAGGATCATGTATTCCACAAGGATCATTACATTGCAATGAAAGGACATACAAAATAGGATATGAGGGCAACTAAACTAGATGATTGAAGTCCAAGAGGTCAATGAAATAAATAGGTTACACAAGCTTAAAGTTTTCTTTGTTGTATATAAGGTTAGTGAATATCAACTGAGAACTATTACAAGCTAAACAATTTAAACATTCCCTTACAAAATGGCTTAATTGTAGTAATTTTTTCAAGTTGGGACAAAAATTTCAATCTCTTATAGGAGAAAAGCCAAATTTAATGGGATGTATTTATATAAAAATATTTTTCTTAAAAATAAAATAAAATGTAGGTTTATATTATCAAGTCAAAAATATAGACAAACGTTTTTACGTCAAAATCTTTCTGCCCCTTAACGGGAGGAGATAGTATTATGAGCAAAACCATCTATCAAAAAGTGGTTGTGTTGAGCTGGGCCAATTGATAGGTAATTTAGTTCATCTCTTCCTTCGAAACGACATGGGTAACAACTCCAATAACAAAAGTGCCTGGGATATGCATGTAGGGGCATGAGCGTCTGCGCTTATTGGCTTTCCTCTGGAGTTCTTTGAGTGGTCATAGTAGGGATTGGAGGAATTGTTCTCTCGACAAAATCTCTTTGCATACTTTAGCAAAAGCGCTCGCCGGGTCAGCACGTGAGATTGGTCTCTTGAAGGGGGGTGGGCATGGTGAGGCTCTTTGCGGTTCGGGGGGGTGGCAGTTTTTTGAGCTTGTGTGGGTAGCACACTTTGTGTCATAGTGCTCTCATCAGGAGAAGGGGAGGGAGTAACCGATAAAGAAGCAGCAACGGGAAAGAAAGGGGGAGGGGTAGCATCTTGAGTGGGGGCAAGAGGTTGCATTACTTGAGGAGCCAAATTGCTTTGCTCTTGGCATCGACTCTACTCTCTTTTGTTCACACCTCTCTCTCTCTCCCTACAAGATCACGTAGTTGCGCCAGCAGAGTGTTCTCTTCTTTTGCCAGGTTTTCTGGACAAACACTTGTAGCTGAGTCTAGGTTTCGAGAATGTTCTGTGGAATATCACTTCGTTCCTGGTTGCATACATAGATTTATAAAGAAATGTGTAGCATCAACAAGGTTATAGTAAAAAACTTTTGCACATCGAGTAAACCAAATTGACCATAGTGCAGAAGCATAGATAGCATTCCAATTGGAGTGAGCTCTACTAGGCATGCCGCCCAGTAGTAAGTATGCATAGTTGAACGGGAGTCTGGCATGCTGTAACTGTGCTAAAGACCATTTCCTAAGTTGACCAAGAGTCTTATTTTTAATGGGTCAGCTAGATGATGTTGGTTTTCAGACCACCTTTGGTTTTCAAAGTTGGAAAATTCAGAAGGACTCTATGGTTTTGGCAAGAGGTGCCAAGTGTGGGACATTGTATCCCTTACATGTATCAGAGGTGTGTGATCATGTTGTTGCAATAACCGAGCAACCAAGTTCTTCTTTGTGGCATTGCTGGTTGGGGCACATGAGCCAGAATGGAATGAAACTCTTATGTTGTGTGGGTTATGTATAGCATTTGAGTTTTTTTTACTTTGAATTTTGTGAGCGTTGTCTCTATGGGAAGCATACTAAATCAACCCATCAAAGAAGGGGAAAGAAAGAGCTTGCAAGGCTTGATTTGGTGCATTCAGACCTATATAGTCCCATGCCTACACGGTCATTAAGCGTGGCTAAATACTATGTGACATTAATTGATGATGCAACTAGGAAAGTGTGGGCAGGTCCCCTTTTTGCACTATTATGAGGAAAACAAAACAAAATACAATATGTGCAAAAACGCGGTCTAATTAAACTAATCAACCTATGGGAAAACAAAATAATTTCAACCTGTAGGCTGGTTTAATAGAGTTATATATAATAAGGTACTAGTAAAAAAAACAATTTCAACCACCGCATTGGTTTAGGACACTCACAATTTCAACCATCAGGCTAGTTTAGGACACAGTCACAATTTCAACCATCGAGTTGGTTTAGGATAGTCATTATTTCAACTACCGGACTGGTTTAGCTTGACGATCACAATTAGACAATAACAAGTATATATTGCTTTTCAATTTTGAATTTCACAATTAGAAAATAACAATATATTGCTTTTCATTTCTATACCAATATATTGCTTTTCATTTGTATACCAATATATTGCTTTTCATTTTTTAATTTATGTTCAACCACAATTTCAATCAAATACTCCTGGTTGACTTGAAACAGCACCGGGTTGGCTTAGGACAATCACAATCTCATTAAGTACAAGACATCCTGGTCTAGAAATTAAGTTGTATATGTCCCGAACAGTAGGAAATTAAATTTAAATAATTTAAGTAGTGAGAAACACAGTAATTTCAACCACCGATCTAGTCAACAACTAATGACTGTTCAACCACATTGGTGTTTGAGTTGAACAGGTTGCATGACGTTCCAACCACTCGGCCGATTTAGTAAAATAACAATACATTGCTGTTCTATTGTGAAATATATTGTTGTTACTTTTTGCTCAGCGACACTAGTTCAAGACAATCACATAACTGGTGTTTGGACAGAACCAATCACGGTTGCATGATTTTCCAACCACTGGGTTGGTTTAGGACAATCACATTAAGTCCAAGCTAGCTTGTTTTGGTGTTTGAGCCAAACCAGCCATGGTTGCATGATATTCCAACCACCAAGCTAGTTTAAAATAATCACATTAAGTCCGAGCTAGTCTAGTAAACCATCCCAAAGCTCAATCACAAACAACCGCTGGGCTGGTTTAGGCAACCACTGACCTGCGTCGTATCAAGAAATGAAACAAGTAAACTATCCCAAAGCTCAATCGTAGACAACCACCAGGATGGTTTAGGCATCCACTGTCCAGCATTGTATTAAGCATGTGTATGATGTGCTCATCAAACATGTTGTGTCCCATCCGCTTTCTACAAATGTCCTTGTTATTTGGAGAAACTCTTGTATTTTCATGCTTGCCCTCCAAGGCACCTCCAACAAGGCTCATGCAATAGCGTGCATCAATGCTCCTTCACAAAAGAGGCACCTCCACGTAGCCTACCTCCCTCGACACAGTCTTGATAGCTCATAGCTTCCATGGCCCAGAGACTCCAACTGACTCTTCAATGACCTTGCAACGCCTACAACGTTCAATGCCTTCACGGAATGAGGAGCTGGAGGCTCTTCAATGACACAACGCCTCTAACAAGAAAAGCTCCACACTCACACAGCAATCCAAGTCCTGAGCTCTGTCCAACCAACGTTCTGCGGCTCTACAATGACGGCCCTCTCCTTCACGAAACAACCCTCCAGTTGGAGACAGAATGCTAAGATTCCATCAAAATCTCACGCAATTCTTGTGTCACTTGGGTTGGCCATATGGCACCTCGTCTTATCCACCACATCAGCAGTGGCCACACAAGGCCACATCATCACAATCGCTTGATCTACCATGTCGGTAACATCCCGCAATTGCCACATCAGCATCCATAGGTCCACATCATCTTATTCACATGCTATGTCAGTAGCCAGATCATCCCAAGCCACATCAGCATTGACACATGGTACCTTATCCTCTTTTACCACATCACCATGGTTATTGTAATCCTGGTTAGGTCAACCTAACCTAGGGTTAGTCAACTTGACCTTGGCTAGGTCAACTTCACCTTGGGTCAGGTCAGTGAAGTGACACCTCATTAGTGCCCAGTCAATAGTGCCACATCATCAATGCCACATGGCACTACCCCCTGCCAGGCACACTGACCCCTCTACAAGCACACTATTCACACTGCATGTGAACCCACCTGCCACTTTAGCACATGGATTCATAGGAATACCCCTTGCTAAGCACAGTTGCCACATCAGCACTGCATGTGACTCGCCTTGCCACATCATCATTGAGCAATTTGCACCCTTTTGCACCTCCACCTAGATCAAGCGGTATCTCTTGATCCAGGAAGAATTTGAGGGTGCTCCAAAAAGAAAAATCGCTCAATTTTTTGTGCTCTATGCGCTTGTTACATCATGCGCACATTTAGTCCACAAGTATAATACACCTTTGAGCCTCGATGACAAATCCACTTCCTTCATGCACATCAGCCTCTACATCGACACATCTGACCAAACACCTAAAACGAACAAAGAGAAGGAATTATTTGCTACTTTTTCATCACTCGACGGTTGGTCTAGATCTAGTTTAGAGTATTTTAGATCATCCATAGTGGAGAGAACTCCAAAGAAGCCAATCGAAGCCATGCCATACTTCCTACTCAGAGTCAAGTCCCAATGCTCACATGCGGTTTCACATTATCACATTACCTGAAATTTGATGTTCCATCAGTTCAATGAGTAGAGTTTAGAGTGTTTAGAGACATTGATTGATTGTTCAGTGGGCAGATAGCACATGATTTGATTTCACACACACATGCCATCATTGTAAAGCCTATTTGATTTCAAACATGCCATCATTGTAAAGCCTATTTGGCTATTTTTTGGCATAGTGCACATTATTTTAAACCTTGTAAAGCCTCTTGGCTATTCTCGGCATCATTTTCCATAAGCCTTGCCATAAGCCTTGTAACAAATTGGATTATATATTGCAATTCTATCTTCACCGACAGCTCAGATTTTAGTTGATACAGCCAGTGTTTTGCAGTTGACTCAGATAGTGATTTCACATACAATTTGAGTACATTTTTTGCACCGTGTCTATGACTTAGCAACCTCAATTTAGAGGGGTCTGCTAAGCTAGAAAAGTCCAATCATGGCACATGGAAATACTGAATGGAGACCATTTCTTGTACTTCAAGACAAATGGGAGTATGTTGATGGGTCTACACCTAGACCAGTGGATGATCCATCCTAACAGTAGCTCTACTCAACCTGTTGTCACAACACTAGCAGTGGGATCTATAGCAGGATCTCTAGCTACACCAATTGTGTCTACACCTATAGCAGATCCTTCCATTGCTTGAGCATAGGAAGAATGGGACAAGAAAGACAAGTATGCCTATCATCTGATCAAACACAATGTGAAAGATGTCATGCTAGGACAACTCAACATAGTCAAGACATCAAAAGCAGCATGGGATATGTTTGCAGCTCTCTACGAGTCCAAGAACGCTTCCAGGATTCTCACACTAAGAAACCATATCAACCAGAGTTTCCACAATAGTAGTGAAACCGGTCATGCTTATGTACTTAGGATCAAGGATTAGAAAAATCAACTCGTAGTAGTAGAAGAGACCATGAATCCAGCAGAAATGGTTCAAGTCATCCTGAATGGACTAGGAGAGGGATACAAGAATCTAGTCTAGAGTATTGCCATCCAACGGCAAATTCTGACACTCGAAGGAATTCAATCAATTTTACTTAGTGAAGAACTCATGACGCAAGCCATTCATGCACACAAAGATCATTCCAATGATCAAGCATTCACAGCTTTAGATAGAAGTAGAGACAAAGGCAAAGGTAAATCATTCCAACAAAGTGGTCATCATCAACAACAAAGTCAAAATCAACATCAGCATCATCCTCCGTGACATTAGCATCAGCAAAGAGAAAATCATTCCAATCGAGGAAGATTCCAAGGACAAGGGAATGCATCCACCAATTTTGTTATTGTATACCCATGCGGGATAATAGTAGTAACTGCGAGGGGTGTGCAAGGGTAGGTTAGTTGCAATGGCTAACGGTTCAGTTCTCAAATGGTTCCTAACCGATATCTTGTTCTTGTATGCATGCTATTACTAGCATTCTGACTCCGTTCTTTTAGGATATATGAGTTCTTGGTCTAAGATATATACATCTTACATAGTGTTATGGTGATCTTGTTCTTCCTTGTTCTCTCTATTTTTTCGTATAGGAGATGCGTTGTGTGTTCATCTTGTATACCCCATAGCGTCTGGGAGGTATAGTGATGCTACACATTGGAAATCACGATGTGCATTCTTACTACAAACACAAAGAAAAGTCTCGATTTGGCGAATGGCCCATATTTGGTAGGGTTTTTTCATTCCCATGTCACTCTCTCCTTGTTGCACTTGTGGAGGAATGTCGCATGGTCGATTGCAAGCATTGCCATGCACTCATGTAGAGTTCAAGAGGAGTTTGTAATAGTAAGATGTCACATTTGGGAGTTTCAAGATGAGCTCCATCTAATGCATATGGAACCGCAACACCCTACTTATGGTGAGGCAAGTGTGGAGATTTCCATGACCAATCTCATTCGGTGGTCTTGGGGGTGGATTCTACACTTACTGTCCTCACAATAAGCATGCATGCAAACACATTCAAAGGGTCCTCCTTATCGCTTGACACCAACGACACGGATATGTCGGAGGAGGAGTCACCCTCGTCATGAGGACAAGCACTCCTTGGGTTCTCTTGGCAAGATTGATCATAGTCAGGGAGCACCCTCGTACTCACACTCACCACCTCGTATGCACTCACGTTTGTGTGTGCGTGTCTTATTGGATGGATGCAGGGTGCTGAGTGCATCCTCTTCTCTGACAATGGTTTCGACAGCCTCACACAATCTATTTGGACAAGGAGGGTCATCAAGATTGGGCGGACTGATCATTCAACCCAAAAGAGGGAGATAGATGGCAGCCCAAGTCAAGTACACCAAGTTTTCGAGGAAGAAAAGTGATGACCCTGATGCTCATGTCAAGAAATTTGAGAAGGTGTATGCAGTTAACAACCCACCACATGGCAGTCCAACAAGAGGCAGTGTTCGAATCAACCTTGGTGGGCAAGGTGTCAAGGTGGCTTGCAGAGTATACAGTGGACCATTTCACCACATATTATCTCGTCCGCACCACGTTCTTATGATGGTTTCATAAAGAGAAAACGATACCACAAACTCTAGAAGGACTGCAGAGATTGGATCAAGGAGATCAAGATGTGGAGGATTATGTGGCCCAATTTCGTCTACTTCTACAACATGCTCCTCTGGTGAATTGGCTTGCCAAGGAAGTGCTGAACGACTACTTCATTTTGCAACGTGTTCCTATGGTGGTGGATTGGCCTACCCAGGAAGTGCTAAACGATTGCTTCATTTTGGGACTATCCTGCAATTTTTGAACAGCATTGGCTATAGTGGATTGGGTCACCATGGGGCTTACAGCGATTGTGGAACAAGTGGTGCAAGTGGGAGAGGCTCTACACGATAGAGTGGCCAAGAATTGCAAGTCCTCAAAAGCCAAAGCCAAGAAGTAATCAGTGAAAGCCAAGAAATCAGATGATAGTGATCAAGATTTTGAGGATGATAGTTTGGAAGAGAGGTCTGAAGAAACCAGCAGCAGTGGAGAGTCCAACTCGGAAGCAAAGAAGAAGAGTTGGAAATCCTCTAACGGAGGAAAGGGAACTCTAGGGACTTTCGGTGACGACTCGACTGGAAAAGCATTAAAAGGATCTGAAGTAATCCAAGGCATTTAGCAATGGAGTGTGCACTCAATGAGAAATGGTGTGTGATATGCATGACCAACACCCAAAACACAGCATGCTACCACTATAATGGTCATGGGAAATGCAGGAGGGGTCAACCACAATGGCCAGCTTTTGGCGAGCAGGATCTAGGAGCATCCTATGTGTAAGAGGAGCATCCACAATCGACTATGCCAAGAGGTGGCGGAGGTGGTGGCTACGGTCACAGATGCGGTGGTAGAGGTCATGGGCTAAATTGGCCAAAAAATTATCTGTTCTAGTTGGGGGAAGGTCATTGGTGGAATGAATGCCTAGGTGCTCAAGAGTGGGATCGCCAATGAGCAGAGTGAAAAAAGGTGATGGGAAAGATGCGGATGTGCACAGTTTCCGAGCAAAAACCTATGAGCAAAAAATTTCGAGCGATAATTTTTGACACCAATCATGCTTGTTTATTTCTCAAAGGAATATACAATTATCTCTTGATTTCTCATTTATGGAACCATATACTTACTTATTTTTCATTATAACCCTCATTTTAGAGAACATCATCTATATATGAACAAACAGTGAACACTTTAGAAACTCCTATAGACACCTCCCTACCATACTCTCTTTCGAGGATTATGGTAATTCAATATGGTGGCCAACCATGCATAAAGATGCGCGATGGTTTGTAAAGAGTTGTGATCTATGTCAGTGGTTGGGTCAACCCATAGATTGCGATCAGATGCCACTGAACCCCATTTTGCTTGAACGATTTCAAAAATGGGGCCTAGATTTCATGTGTCAATTCCGATTGACTACAACCCGCACAGGGAATTGTTATACACTTGTGGCAACCGATTAGTGTACTAAGTTAGTGGAGGCATGGGCACTGTGAGATAACACTGCAAATTCTATCACAAAATGCCTCTATCAAGATGTGTTCATGTGGTTTGGTTGTCTGATCGAGCTGATCAGTGAGACAGGGGTACTCACTTCATCAACAAGGTCATTAAGCGGATAAATTTCTTTTACATGGTGATTCACTAGAAGTCCTCTCCCTATTATCCGCTTGCAGGACAATGGATTGGTTGAATCGACAAATCATACATTCAAGCGGATCATCTCGTTGCTAGTTAATGAGAATCGCATAGATTGGGACGAAAAGTTTTTGGCCGCATTAAGGGCCTATCACACGTCCTTTAAGGTGGCAACTCAACTGACTCCCTTCAAGCTAGCGTTTAAGATGGAGGGGATTATACCGATCGAGCACGTAGTTCTAAGATTACAGATTGCGGTGGAGGATAGGCTTCTTCCGCAGGAGTCTATGGTGTTCCGTCTGGATGTGCTAGATCAGTTGGATGATATGTGGATGGAAAGCTTTTATCTTACCCTAGAGGTTCATGCAAGGCAAAAGCAGAGGGTGGATTTGGCTTTGAAAAAAAAAGCTACTTGAACGCAAAGAATTGGTGTTGCTGTTCAACAACCATTTAGGGTGGATGCTGGGGAAAATATTTCATGAGTGCGGGTCTACTTTGTTCTATCTTGCAGATCAGCAAGGGTGCATTCTCCCACATCCAGTTAATAGCTTTCGATTGCGTCCTTATCATGAAGGGAGTCTTCAATGCTACCCCTTTCCAGTATCTAATGATGCACAGATCCCCTGGTTTGAGGTGGAGGCGGCGAATCAATCACAGGAGGTCATGTGGCAGTGTGGTAAGATGCATGATGATAGAAGCGTTCTGCGAGGTCTTGTCCCAGCTACCATGCAATACCTCGTCGTCATCAAGGAGGGGTATTAGCGATCAAGAATGCAATCTTTTATCCCTTTTTTGCATGTAGGTATAGCATTCCTCGTCTTCTTCATCACACTATCAATTATTTTAGCATCCTTCACCTTCCTTTCTCTCTTCACATCCAGCTCTCTTTGCTCACAACTTCCTCTCATTGCTATGGTGATGGTGCACACATAGTTTCATCCCTTCATACCATTGGTGTATATCGATTCTCAGTTGTTCGACACGCAGTCGCAAAGGCTGAGGATTACCAGCTTCACCAGCATTGATTGAATGAAGGTGAACATTAACCCGGTGGCTTTGGCACTTTGCCAGCAGCTGCTGGCAATTGAATCAGATATAGAGTTTTTGGGAGAAAATGGGTTGCTTACGACAGGGAGCTGATGGTGCAACCATTGTGTTTGGCTGAGGAGATGGTGGCGGATTTTGGTAACCTAGATTGAGGTGAGTATAAGCTGAGCACTTGCAAGGATGTTCAAGTTTGTGATCTCTATCAATGGATTCTGGAGTCGGTTTATTTGCAAGCAAAGACCTATATAATTACTCCCAGGTCTCATGGGATGATCGTAGTAGTGGAGCAAAGATCAGTGCCTCAGGCAATGAATTTTGAAGGAAAGAATCTATGCAGAAGCACAGAGGGTGGCAACAATGGTAGAGAAGAAACAAGGTATGAATTTGAAGTCGGGCAGATTTTGGAAGTTTTGTTTCCCTTACAGCTTGACTCTACTATTCCTCGAAGGAATACAACACTAATTTTTACCCTAGAGCCAGAAGGTCCTCTATAGGATGTGGATGAAGGCTCGTCTGGTCAAGATTCTAAGAATTAGAGATGCACCAAGGTCCTTGTGGCATGCAACGAGTACTGATGATAGTGCTTCCTTCTATTTCCCCCTTACTCCTTCCCAAGTAGTTACGGCATCGAAAGGGGTCTCTATGAGTTTGCTCAACAATGGGCTATCATCAACATAGCTGAGGGTGCTACCTCCACTTTCCCCAGTGGTGATTTTCGAGTAGGTAACCATTTTGTGGTGCTTATGATGACTGTGGTAGGTACTTCATCAAGGAATCCTGTGGTTGGAGGCTAACGTACTTGAAGATGGCTGGAGTAGCTCCAACACATATGAAAAACCAGTGCAGAAACATCCATTGCGGTAGTAGTAGTGACAGAGGCATTGCGAGTTACTACAACAGAGGAGGTCATTGCAAGTTTTGAGCCTGGGGTGGCATCTCTAACACCCTCGACTAGATTAACTTTGCGGCTACAACCGACGCATGTGCAGTTCCAGTTTTGTGCACAGCTCCTAGCTCGTCTGGTGACATAGTGTTCTATGTGGACTGATCCCTCATGAGTAACGACACTAGAGATTGAAGTTTTTCAGCTCTTCAGTGAAAATGAGGCACTGCAAAGTCAGAATGCGAGGATGCAACAACTGGAGGAACGGGTTGTGGTCATGGAAGCCCAAGTGTAGGTAGCCAAAGCTCACTCAGAGGCCACATAGCCATTGCATGTGGAGTACATAGTGGGTATTCATGATGAGCTATTGTGATGCCATACTATCAATGGACTAGCTGAATATTTGTGAGCTTTCCCTGGTCCGCCGGTTAGGGTCAACATGGTGCAGATGGATTCACTCCTTGAGGCTTTGCAAGGAGACATGTGAGCAGAGTGGGATAGATAGATCGCAGGTTGGGGAAAGGCAATGGCTCCACCAAAGGTAGATGGTGATGCGGGTGCTGGTGCAGGGTCAGTACCACAAAGTGGTCATCAAGTGCAGATAGCCTCTAGTCCGAAGGGTTTGAGTGCTTCCGCAGATGGGAGCAATAATATGGACAAGGCAAAGGGGGTGGTTGCAGAGTTAGCATCTAGTGAAGAATATTGGCATGCAAAGTATGAAGGCATTGTGGAAGTTATTGCTTGTTTTGGTAAGAAAGTATAGATTTTGAAGTGGCAAAGGCATTCTCTATGTTTTTGGTTGGAGCTATGTGCCCACTCCTTCAGCATGTCCATGCCTCGTTGCCCTCCTTGGTGGAAAGAAGTGGATCAGTTTTTGCAGAAGTTTTACAATAAGCATACTCGTCTTCCTGGTCGTCTTGATCCTCCTTATGAGCCGATTATAATAGAGTGCCCAGCTACACAAGAGGAGTGCTAGCAACAATAACTACCATGTTTCATCGAAGAGGTGCTTCCTCTTGAGGAGTGGCTTGCTGAGCATCAGCTAGTGGATTGGTCTAAACTGCATCCATTATAGTGGCTGATGGATATGGAAAAAGATCGACGGTTGAAGATGTGATTGCAGAAGAGGCAACAAGAGACGAGTGATGCAAGTTCAAGTGGAGCTGAGCCTGCAAAGTGGTTGCGACCAGATTTTAGTGAACGAAGTGATGTGGGACCGAGTAAAGTTGGGGTTCTTGGTGCACACTTTCAGTCTAGTTCGAGTTTGGATGAAGAGTAAGACTTTGTAGCAATGGCTTTTGGGTAGCCTCGCACTTCAAACAGCACCCAGAGCGCCGTGTGCTATTGCACAAGTAGGTAGAAACAACCCAATTCTTACTCATTTAATACAAATAGATTTGGAAAGAGACGCTTGTTTTCATGCATCCTTAGTGATTTTGTTGTGATATTCCTAAGATGCACCAGGTTCTCTACCGAGGTTCTTCCAAAAATGATTGTTACACAACATACACAAGCACATACTGATGTCTATCATAGGGGATGGGTATCTATTGTGGATTCTCATAGTCCACCATGAGTGCCATGTGTTATTGCATAACCATGCAGGATAGCAACAGTGATTGTGAGGGGTGTGCGAGGGTAGGCTAGTCGCAAACGGCTGATTGTTCTGTTCTCAAACGATTCCTAACTGATATCTTGTTCTTGTACGCATGCTATTACTAGCATTCCGACTCCGTTCTTTTGGGATATATGAGTTCTTGCTATGGGATATATACATCTACGTAGTGTTATGGTGATCTTCTTCCTCGTTTTCTCTATGTTTTCCTATAGATGATGTGTTGTGTGTTCATCTTATATACTTGTAGCATCTGTGTGGTATAGTGACACTACAGACATGTCAAATATTTAGTGCAACTACTGTCATAAGTTTGGACACTATGAAAGAGATTTCTGCAAGAAGAAGTATGACCAAGGAGGTCAATCCAATAGCAATCGAGGGAATTTCCGCAGAAGAGGAAATCATCATGGTGGGCATTGTAGTCACAGTCATTATGCAAAAGAATCTGAGAACATATTTCTTACAAGCAAGGAAATGCAGAAGATTGATACATTGTATCTTGACATAGATTGTAATTCAAAAGAGTATTTCAGTTATCAAGCCAACCAAGTAGATCAAGATCGTTGGTACATCGACAACGGTGCATCATCTCATATGACAAAGCATCAAGAATGGTTCACAGAGATGAAACCATTCAAAGGTCAAAAGAATACCATCCACACGGCAGATGACACACCAAATCTAGTTCAAGGGAAAGGAATTGTCCCTATTAACAATTTCACTAGTACAAAAGGATTGGTGAAAGATGTACTTTATGTTCTGAAGCTCAGCAAGAACCTCTTATTAATAGGTCAAATGATAGAACACAATGAGTGAGTCATCTTTGGAGATGAATGCACGATCAGAGACAAATGCAAAGGATATCAGCTAGTAGGAAAAGCAATCAAGGAAGGACGCTTATATTGAATGTTAGCTATAGTACCGGATTTGCATGCCATGCCAGCTCAACCACAACAAATGCCACTATCTGCAAAATGGCACAAGAGATATGGACATGTTAATTTCAAGAGCTTGATAGAGCTCAAAAATTAGAATATGGCAATTGGAATTCTGAAACTTCATCTTCTTGGAAAAGTTTGTGAAGCATGCTACTTCGGTAAATAATAGCAAACCAACTTTGGCAGAAGTACCTCTCGAGCATGAGGGATTCTTGATTTGATACATACAGATGTATGGGGTTATGCCCAGACATGCAGCATCAATGGCTCACTTTACTACTTGACTTTCATCAATGACTATAGTAGATATTGTTGGGTCTACTTTCTGAAAGAGAAATCTGAGGTATTTCCTAGATTTAGACAACCTTGAGGCAGCGTAAAGACACATGTAAGGATCAAGCCCTATGTGGCCACATATTAAGGGGTGTGTTACATGTGGCCCCTCACATTCTCTTTCTCACTCACTGTACCTGCACCTTTTCTTCTAAAGATCATAATTTGTGGAGAAAGATATAAATAGTGTTGCAAAAAAATCCTTTTTTAAGTCTATTAGATCAATATCAAGTGGAGGTGATTGGCTTGGGAAAAAGTCCAAACAAGAGAAAAAGGCCAATTTTCTTTAATACAATGCTATTTCATATGCAATCGTTTTGATAGTAATTTTGTAAGGAACCAATGGAATCTTGTCGAGACATTGTGGAATGAAAACTTGAAAGATAAATTTGGGCCCATAATTGGACATGATTTAGATGGAGATAGTAGAAGATGAATGTTGATGCTTGAAGACAATTTGGAGAAAAGTGACAATCCTTTTGCTATCAATTGGTATGGATGGAATTTGAGAGCAAAACTTATAGGAAGAAATGTGTATGGCCTTCATGATCAAGTCTTGTACACTATGGAAAGGAACTTACAAGCCCACTTGATAGTCCTACTCAACAACTAGCAATTGGATGTGTTTGGATCACACCAAATCATGTATCTATTATTTACAATTCTTTTTCAATTGAGGAGCACAAGCTATGAGATGGAGATATTCAAAGGAATGATCGATAGAATTGGGGAGCAACTCAACGGATTGCAACTTGACAAGTACAAAAATGTTTGAGAAAACTTCAAAAAAAGTAAAGAGTTATGAAGGGGACTGAGGCCTATTTGATGATTTTTGCTGATTATATTGATATTTTCTTGTCACCATATTTGAACTTGAAGGAGCACATGGTTCTTGCAACCAAGGTAGTTTTCTTTTTTAAAATTTGGGAGCTATGGATTCATCACCATCCAACCTACACCTTGAAGAAAAATTTCATCAGGAAAGAGGCTTATATGGACTACATACTCGCTTGTCACTTTATTGCATTACTGATAACGATGCTTCGAGATTTTTTTCGTAATCTAAAATGTCCACTACATCTTACTAGTTTTGATGCTGATGAAATATATTTTAATAAAGTTGGAGGCATGATTGGATTAAAAAGAGCATTTGATCTTAGAGATATTCTACATAGCATTGGTAGCTTGAATAAAATTTCCATGCATGAGTGTGCTCAAAATGGTCTAACTTTCTCTAGGGCTCATATAAACCAAGAGCATATATGGAAACATTTGAACAAACAAGAAGGGATGATTGAAGCAAATCTAGGTGACTATGAGTGTGTTTCTTTTGATGAAAAGATGATTGATGCATTGAAGGAGGGCTTACAACATGCTCACATACTATGTGAGTCTTATGGTGCGAAACCCAGCAAGGCTAAATAATTAAAATGGCAGTTTCAACCTTGGCTAGATGTAGGGTCTATGTGGTCAAAGCTAGATGCTGAAATGAAACAAGTTGATGAGAATGATGACTTTGTGGAGCCATATGGTGAAGAAGAATCTATGGGAGATAATAGCAATGAAAACAAGGAGGTTATTGTACTTAGTGAGATTAGACATGAAATTGGTAACATTTTGAAGGAAACAAGAAACATGCACACTAAGAAAAAAATTAGCCCCATTGTAGAGGTGGATGGAAAGTTTATTTTCAAGTCAACATTGGTGAATCAAATCAATGGATGTCCAACCTTGTCAAAAGATAGACTCAAAATGGTAGAGCAAGGTATTTACTTCAACCATGAAATGAAAGCACAATCATCAAATGGATTTATTTAGCATAGATTGTGACTATGTTGTATACTTTCATGATGACACAAAAGGAGAAGGAAATTAGGACACGAAAAAAAATTGCAAAGCTACAAGCACGAGGAAGATGGATGCAAATCATGGTACATGGTACTTAGGAAGAGTTCAAAAGATGAGAAAGAAAGTGGGAGAGAGGTACATGGATTATAAGCATGGTTTTGATTTATGCTACTACCATTAGCTCCTTTTACAATGTTTTTTTTAATGCATATTATTTGGTTTTTTGGCCAAGAAGCGTTCCATCAATATTACAGCCAAAACGTTGTAACATCCATATTTTCATCGATATTAGCACCGATATTAGTGTCAATATTAGTGTTATCTACTTGAGTTAGCATCGATATTTTAGTCAAATAGCATCTGGAAAAACAGAGTGTTGAAAAAAGAGTTGATAGTCAGCCTTGCTAAACCTTCCAAAAATTCCAATCAAATTGAAATGTTTTCACATTGCAACATATATTAGATCAATGTTGTTCTCCATTTCTTAAACAATTGAAGCATCACTGGAATCTTCATTGTGAGATTGATGCTCATCCTCTCGATCATTTGTGGCCAAGTTTTGCACATCTTCAGCTTGTAGATCGAGGTCTCCCAAATCAATATCTCAGAAACCATTTGAGAAGCTCAAACTATCTTTACTTTCCAAAACTTCGGTAGAAGGGGTGCTATACAGTCTTTGATGAAGTTGAATAGCAAATGATATCCATACAAGAAATTATTACTTGCTCCCAGTGAGTGGGTAGCACAAATGTGTCACTAAGGTCATTCTAGATTTTTGTTGAGTCAATGGCAAAAAATCCACTTGGATCCTTCCTGACCATAGCTTGAGCACCTCTACAAATGACTTTGAACCATTTCACATAAAATATAAATACTTAAAAGTTCCTAAAGTTCACTTGCAAAATTTCATGTATGGTTCCAACATAATCCATTTCACTTGTGATGAGATTTGTATCCCTTGCCCTAGCTCTACTCTCTTGTGAAAAATTGGCCATGAGTCTTCAATCAAATGTGTTGCACCTTACATCAATTTTCTCTACTCGGTATTGATTACCATATGCCCACATTGTATTAAACGAATGGTACTACAAATGTAATGGATTCTCGTTAGCTTATACAAAAAGACTATAGGCAAATGTAAATAAAAACAAAATGATTACATACCTGTAGATTACAACCTCATGCAAATTCCTCCTCACTGTTTGTCACAATCTCCCCTCTTTGACTAGCATCTTCAAGAGTGTCTTCCAGCCAATCGATGGTGCATTTAGTTGCCATGTCTGATAACTCCAAGGGATACTTGTTATCTCTATTGGCCTTTTGCCAAGCTTTTCTATCTTGCTCTCTTTTAGCTCTTTCTTCTTCATATTATTTGAGCCATTTCTCCATTTCTCCACAATTGTACATACAAAAGCTGCTCACTTTTTGTTGCAAGGCAGTACTCATTTTCTTCTATCTCTCCTACAACACATGGGTCATTGCTATCATGCCAAAGCTGAGGCATGTCTAGCATGAGTTGTACAAGAGACTCTATAATGTAAAACATTGACTCTTGCACTGGATTGCCTTCTGCCATGCTTCACTCTGGTCTTTCCGAAGTCACTCCTAGTCTTTGGAACTCATGACTGGAGGAATTTTGGCCCCCCAAAAGATGGATCCACATGATACGGATGGTCCGTAGGAAGAAACACATGTGCTTCTTATATACCACCTTGTTTAGACATTTTGAGTGCAACAACACAAACTATCTTCACAATTTGGACACATAGAGTATTAGAACACTTGGAGACCTATTAAAATGCAAGGACACAAGCTACATCTAACACACTATTCAAAAAATTTGGACTTTCTTGCTTCGTTTGGAATGTTTTTTTTAACTAGTCACATCCGCTCAATATGAGTTAGTAGACTCATAAATTGGGTATTCTGGGAACACTAGATGTGTAAGTTACCCCCACACAAATATGGTCTAATAAAGCTTAAAATGTTGTGCACCTCCACTCAATATGAAATATATGGAAAGATAAGGTTGAATTAAATATATAGAAGGTGTATAGATACACCATTTGATTGTATGGAAAAGAGTTTTCTGAATTCAATATATAGGGGATATATAGATACACCATTTGATTGAATAATATATTTAAAGGTGGTGTAAAGATACACTATTTTTTACGAACAAGGCATCCAATATATTATCCTATGCTTTTGAATCTTGTTCAAAGTCATCAGATTCTAGTATTGCATTTTCACTTGATGGGTTAAGCCTAGCCAAAATGATGTTTAATATGCGCAAGGCTAGGATCAAGAAATGTGATAAATTTTTCAACATCATAGCCATGCTTCTTTTTGTAACTTCAAGTCCTTGATTTCCAGCATAATGAATAATGCTACTCACTTCCACCTCTATCAAGCCCTCTTTATTTGGAATCCATTCACATTTCTTTTGCAAGCAAAACTCATACAATTATTACATTGTATAATTTTTGGGGATACTTTTCAAAGGATTTGGTTCATACCATAAAGCTGTGAATGTTATAGGGCCCATTCCCTTCTCATCCCTTGTTGTATGAGCAACCTTTACCACCCGAATTGGGCTACCTTGTTCATCGAACTCTGAATCTACATCAGATCCCCAAATTGCAACAAACATACCCTCCTCAATCTCATCAAATGGTACAAACTCTCGTAAGGGTTTATCCTCCTTCCTACCACAATATTTTTGAGGTAAAAAGCATTGCTCATGTTCTTCCTCATCTATTGCCGTATTTGTATCCAATGTGGATCTTGGTGACATAGCTCCTTTTGGCCAAAAAATTTAGTATATTCAATGCTCATTAAATTTTCTTGTTTTTGTAAAGATTTGACAGGTGCCTCTATTGGCTTGATTATCTCCCCATTCTTTATTGCGTGCTCATGGTATTTTTGTGTCATACTTTGAAGATGTTTAATATGTTGGGATATCTCAAGGTGTATGCCTCAGGCACACCTTATGTTTCTATGTGTGAGTGCTAGAGGCACAGTTAGGTGCCCACAAGCACAGTTAGGTGGTGGAGAGCCACATAGGATGATTGAGAGAATCTAGGAGCAGATTGAGGAGCTCTGAGGTCATCAGTGATGTCAGTGAGCATGTATGAGGTGCCTACTTAAGGACCTCACTCTTCTTCATTCTACAAGCAAGTAATGCAAGTATTCTGAGTTTGTGTCCACTCTTTGCTTCCTTTTCATTTTCCCAACATGGTATCAGAGCCATTTGATCCCCCTTGAGCCCATTTTTGCCACATCATCATCATCTTCTTCTTCACCATCTCTCCCTCTTCTTCCCAAAATTTGCTTAAGCTTGTTCTCCTCCCTTTCTCTGCCATTCTCCACGCCCTTCCTGCTAAAGATCCACCTCAAAGGGGCGAACCCTTGGCTGAAAGGAATCAACGAATTGTCGCCTCTACTCGTCGCCATTTCACACAGATCGTCGACCCTTCTTCCTGCGTTTTCTCTGAGAACACTCCATACTTCTCTAATTCCTTTCAGGGGGAGCTGGTCCATACCTAGAGCTATCTTGTGCTAAAATTTGAGCAGCAATGGCTGCATATTCAAGGAGAAAACAGAGAAAAACCAGTCGACTTTGAAGAGGCAAGATAGGGCGACCTGACGCGTTTTTGTGCCTCTTCTTCCCAGAGGATCTTCTGTGGTATACCAGCTCTCTTTTGCCTCAGAAACCCCTCTTTCCTTTGCTTTGAAGAGTGAGCTACAAGCCCTCCAAGTTCAGTCTTTTAGTTTTGATAGTTTTGGACAAGTTTTTGAAGATGATGCTACATAAAATGCTACTCTAGCATTTCTGAGTTTTTGAAGTTTTCAATAGCATCAGTACAAGTGTGGCTTTAGTTTTTCTTTGAATTACTAGACCTGGTTTTGATTGGAAAGTTCTCATTTTAAGCCACCTCTATGAAGCATGTAAGAAGAAGCATCATTGATTGAATATTGGTCACTAGTCTTTGCTACATCAAGTGCTTATATTTTGGAAGTCTTTCAATTATTCTTTGCCTTGTAAGAGAGATAGACACTACCCAATATCTGGGTTAGACCCTCTCATGGCTACCCTATTTAATCTCGAGAAGTTCAATGGAAAGGGCTTCCACACATGGCAGATGAAGGTGAAATTTGCATTGATGAGGGAGAACTTATGGGGACTTGTCAAACCTACCTCTTCTTCTACGGCCTCCAATGCTGGAGAATCCTCAACTCCGACACGACCAGCAAGGGATCCAGCTAGAGAAGAAAAAGCATACGGTATCATTGCTCTTGCTTTAGGAGATGATTATATTCACCATATCTCTGACTTGGAGTCTCCTTCGGAAGCTTGGCAGAAGCTTGAAATGATTTTTGGTGCTAGCTCTCACATCTCTAAACTATCACTTAAAATCTCTTTCTTTGAATTGAAGATGGCTAGTGGTACTAGTTTAGCAGCTCATGTCAACTATATGCGGAGTCTTATGACTCAATTAGCTTCTATCAACTCTCCTATTACTCCAGATGATGCTATGGCAGTGTTACTTAAGAGTATGCCTGAACATTATGATCACATAGTTACCACTTTGAAAAATCTTCCTAATCCTAATCTTGAAGGTATTATCTCTGCTCTCCAAGAAGAAGAAAGGCATATGGAGCTCAGGAAAGGCAATGACACTGCTTATGCTGTAAAAATCCAGAAGGGCAAGTATACCCCTTGCAATCACTGTGGAAAGACAAATCACCTTTCAAAGGACTGCTTCAAAATTAATCCATGCAAGCACTGTGGCAAGAACAACCATAATGAGAAGTTTTGCAGAGACAAAGAAAAGACAGAAAATGCACTTACAGTTAATGAGCCTCCACAAGATGAGGCATCCTTTGAAGATTATGCATTTTAAAACATCTCTATGTATGCTCCAGATCTCTCTTTTTATGTCAAGGTACTTAGCCTGGATAGTCCTCCAAAATGAATGAAATAAACTATTGTGTTTTTGTGTGTTTTGTAAACACCTCTGATCACCTTATGATGTAGGCCATGTGTATGTTTTGCTCCATGGTACCTCCTGCAGACATTGTGTGCATGTACATGCAGGGGAGATAACCATTGGAAGGTCTTTTTGTATCCCTTTTTTGTTTACCTTACACCCATGGGAACCCTTGCTAGCATGAGAACCTAGCCATAGATTTATCCTCGACCACCATGAGATGGCATGAGAAACTATGAGACTAGATGTATCCTTGACATAGCCTGAGGCATTCCCTTGAGGGGGGGTTTGTTGGGATATCTCAAGGTGTATGCCTCAGGCACACCTTATGTTTCTATGTGTGAGTGCTAGAGGCACAGTTAGGTGCCCACAAGCACAGTTAGGTGGTGGAGAGTCACATAGGATGATTGAGAGAATCTAGGAGCAGATTGAGGAGATGATTGTGGAGCTCTGAGGTCATCAGTGATGTCAGTGAGCATGTATGAGGTGCCTACTTAAGGACCTCACTCTTCTTCATTCTACAAGCAAGTAATGCAAGTATTCTGCGTTTGTGTCCACTCTTTGCTTCCTTTTCAGTTTCCCAACATAATAAAAGCATCCAAGTCTTTCATTTCATCTAGTCAAGTGCTTTATTCTTTTCAAGAACAAATCTAGTTTCCTGCATTGGAATTATTATCTATAATAAAGCATATGTCGCACTCCATAAATGATCTCCATCCAGTGATGAGTAGTGCTTCCATTGCATCACTGGAATATCGTTATGCATGCTAAATAAAAAATAGTGTGGAATTTTGTGCCCTATTAATGTTTCATCTCCCCCTTGTAAATGTGGCTCTATGAATGCCCTCCAATCTACTATTCTCTCCAAGATAGCCACTTCTGATTCCTCCTTTTGAGAGCCTCCAATTCTTTCCAAATTTGAGATATCATATCCTCTAATGTCAGAACATCACTTGACTTCAACTCGCTAGAGATAACGATAAATATTGGATCTATGTCATCATGTGTATGGCCGACAAGAAGAAAACCAACTTCCACTTCTTCAAATATTTTCAAACCAACAAGCATAGAGCATAAACCAAATATACTTTTATTCTTGTTTTCTCTCCAACAGTTATCAGCCTGCATATGCAAGGTGCAAGGTGAACATCCACGTGCATCTCTGACCTTCGGTATTGCTTTCATGATGGATGTTGCCACTTGGTTACTATCGTGTTCATGCAAGCAATCAATCCATACATTGCAAAAGAGTCAAAATCCATGCAATAATACTCCACACAAAGGTGTGTTTAGTCCATGTTTACCCTCCAATGGTGGTGGGGATCCATGCTATCAATGGTTATGCACATGGAATTTTTGACATGCACACTAGCTTCCTCTCTCTAGAGTCTTGCACATTACTTAAATGGATTGCTCGCCATCTTATATATTTTCCTCGATTGTGCTCACATTTACTATGTTCAATGGCATTTTTTTATTCATCACATGTCTGGCCTTTTGACATCTTTTTCTTTGATAGTGTCTTGACATGGAAAAACTGTCCATCCCAAAATTTTTACAAGGTTTCCCTTGAAATCATGCTCTCTTCTCTACCTTTTAAAGTTTTATCAACTGTTTTAGCACAACCTTCTTTGTCATTCCCAAAGGAAGATGATGTTGGCATTCCACACTTCCATCTAGCATTGTTTGGGGAAGATGAGGCTGTGGTAATGCATGATCATCAATGATTTTCTTTTATGTTGCAACTGCATTTCTAGTGCTTCTTTTCCCTTTAATCTTGTGGGCATTTCCATGGATTTTATGAAGCACTTTCTCTTTTACGTCTGCATAGATGGTCAAATATGTACCATGTGATAGTCTAATTAACCATTGATATCCTCGATTACATATGGATGTCCCATTAACCATGGATTTCAATTTGGGTTTACAATGTCTTGTCCTGGAGTCCTTATTACCTTGATGAAGAAAATAAGAGAACTCTTGAAGAAGATAGTTATGTCCATTAGTCCCTATCTTACTCCAAATGTTGATGCACATGGCTTCAAAATCATATTTTGCAACTTTTCTTATGCAAAGTTTTCTACAAAAAATGTGCATAAGAGTCCTTTCTATATTCTCCTCAGATAACATTACATGTCTCTTGGGTTCTAGAATTGGCGTGATGATTCGTTGCCTCTTGACACTCACACACTTTCTTTTTGTGAACAGTGTTTTGTGTTTCCGAGTTGTGGGTCCATTATCTAGCATTGAATCTATTTCTCTTGAATCTTCATGTCTAAAATCAAATGCAAAGTGGGCTTGGGAATTATTTGATGTCACTTTATAATATCTTAGAATTGGCAATCTAGTAGACAACTTGTTCATTAAAGTCAACTTGTTGCCAATGCCTCTTGAATTTTGTGGTCGAACTATTTCTCCTTCACAGTTCGATGTTATGCCATCTATATACTCCACGCTAGTAAGTACATTAGGACCATCACAAGTCGTTGATGTTTCGGCATCTTTGCCCTCCATCCCAATGATAGCATCATGACCATGATCATTAATATCAACAATTCTAGTGAGCATGTTTAATTCGCTTGCAATATAAGACAAGTCCTCTATACTAGTGAGCATGTTTGAGTCGCTTGAAATACAAGACAATTCTTTTATACGAGTGAGCATGTTCGATTCGCTTGCAACACAAGACAAGTCTTCTATACTAGTGAGCATGTTTGAGTCACTTGCAATACAAGACATGTCTTCTATACCAGTGAGCATGTTTGAGTCACTTGCAAGACAAGCAACCTCTTCTCCATATCAACATCACTTATGATGATGTCCTCAATACCTGTGAGCATCCCTATGGCAGTCTTCAAAGCTACTACTATTTCTTGATTTGGAGCACATGCATGTGGTGTCATCTCGATTCCAAAGAGTTCTTTGTGCTCGCATATCAAAAAAGATATCACCAAATGTTTTAAAGTCTCCATGTGGATATTTTATTTGTACTTCAGGATTTATCACATTGGTGATTATCACTATACATCTTCTCTCACCACAATGTTGAAAATGACACACATTCATACGATCAAGACTATGTATTTATCCAAAGGATATTGCTTCATTCTTCTCGCATAACACCAACCCTTTTTTAGGGTGAATATCTATAAATGCAAGAAAATATTAAGATTAGCAACTACCAAAAAACCCAACAAATCTCGAACTTATAGTATTTGACCCTAGAAATGCTCAATTTTTATATCAAATCAAGAACAAAACCATTCCTTAACCCTCCTAAACTCTCACTCTAAACCCTAGATTGTAAATCCTAAATCCTAGATCTTAAAACCTTTAAAACCCTAAACCCTAAACCCTAAACCCTTAACCCTTGCTCCTAGACCCTAAAACTTAAGCCCTAGCCAAAACCTTAAAATGCAAGTAATAATGTAAAATATTTTGATATAAGCAATAGGTTGGAGTGCTCCCAACCTATTGTTGCACCTCCAACCTATTTGAAATTCCTATAAAGCTTCTAAAGATATTTTATATTGAGGAAGAAATGGCTAAACTAAATGCAACAATGCAAGACTATCGAAAGTTGAAGCATCCCAACTTGATAAAGGAGATGCTAAGAAACTTATTGAATGATGGATGGATGGTAGAACTGTATCAAATGGGTTACACTGTAGAAACATTAATACGGATGGGTATTAATGTAAATGTCATTGATACACCCCATCAAGTGATATTCTTTGATACATATCACAATTACACTACCTTCTTTATAGAGGAAAATGTCGAAGGAAATAGAGAAGGTAGTGACACAAAGACTGATGACACATGATGATTCAGAGGAGGCTGACAGCTCTACATCAGATGAGAGACGCTCAAAGTTGCAGGAGGATCAACAAATAAAAAAGAAGAGTCAAGGAGGTTCCCCTTACCATATGGGAAGGCCAAAGAAAAGTCGTAATCCATGAAGTGCAAGGAAAATGGAAGGCTATAGAAGTAGAAACTAGAGACAAATTAAAACCCATTAAGCCACCCAAAGTCTCATTAGAAGGTGGGTCAAGGAAAAAATTCTTACCCATAGAGGGTAATGATAATCTAGAACCTCAACAGTCTCGACAGCTCTAGTGGATTAGTAAGGTGGTGCATGAGGATTCTTATAAGGAAGAGCCCACAGCAGCTCCAGTGGATCCTAGGAAGGAGGTGGAAGAGCCTACAGCCCTAGTGGATAAAAGTAAGGAGGTGGAGGAGGATCCTAGTAAGGAGGTGCATGAGGATCTTGATAAGGAAGAGCTGGTAGCTACAGCAGATCCTAGGAAGGAGGTGGAAGAGCCTGCAGCCCCATGGATACTAGTAAGGAAGTCGAAGATCCTGCAGCTCTAGCAAATACTTGTAAGGAGGTGTAGGAGGATCCTGATAAGGAAGAGTAGACTCTAGAGTAGCCTATTAGTTAGGACCATGGTAGTTAAGGTCCTCACATTGAAGAGCTTGGTACTCAAGAACATGCTAGTCAAGAGACCAGTCCATTGTGATAGTCTTATGATGTAGTTATATGTTAAATGCCAGAGGAAGCATCATAAGACACCACTCCATTGTGCATGGCCTTGTTAATTATGATGGTAATTTTTGTTTCTATAGTGATATATTGAATCATGATGTTTTTGTTGATTATGCACAATGTTACTTATTACATGAGTGTAATTTACTCATGATTTTCATTTCATTATTTCACATTGTCTATTATTTTATGATGTGAATGTGTGATGATGCAATTATTAGGAAATATTAAATGTGTGATGAGCACAATTTATTTGTAGCCTTTCAATTCCAAGTATTGATTCCCAATGCTGCACTCACTAAAAGTAAAGCATTCACTTCCAAGTATCGATTACTCACTGAAAGTAGAGCATTCCCAATGCTCCATTCACTAAAAGTAGAGCATTCACTTCCAAGTATCGATTCACAATGCTCCATTGGCTTTATTCTGGACCTTTTATGTTACACTCACCCATCCTCATCTCCTCTGTGCGAACACACTTGAGCGTTCACCCATTCTCTCATCCTCTCTCTATTTATTTTCTCCACTCCTCACCCTCCACATTGAGGTAGTTAAGTATTCCTTCATCCTAGTCCTTTGAAAATACTTTCTTCTTCCATCCCCCCACCCATGGATGTATACCATATCATAGGAGATGTGGATTTAGGAATTAATAGTCTTAAAGAATAGATTGTTGATCAATCAGCAAGGAGAGATGCCAATATTAGAGAAGGCTCTCCATCGACATAGATGGAGAGAGATGAATTTAATTCAATAGAGGCAAGCAGAGAGGGAGGAAACTTTGAAGATAGCAGAGAGAGAAACACTTTTACAAAATATGACAAAAGCACAAAAAGATTCGGTAGACTTCTTAAGTAACCTTCGTTATCGTAGCACTTGGTATGGGTGATTTGATGTAGATGTTGAAAAAACAATAAGGGAATCATAAAGAAATTATCAATAAACAATCTCTAAGTGCTTGAATTTCTTCCTTCATTGTAATATTATTGAGGTTAATAATGTGGAGTCAATGGAAGAGTGGGTTGCTGAGTAGATAAGAGAGACTAATGATGAAATCTTCTAGTGATGTGTTTTTTGTCTTTATTGGTGTTATAATCAAGGCAACAATCTCACTAGTCTTCATAAGATATTGACTAGGTCATGGCATGCTACTGTATAGAAGGCATGTGCCACCATCTCTTGATAGATCTTCTTGCATCACCTACTTGTGTCACAACTTCATCTTAGAAACTCATAGCTCATCTATGTGATGAGCCTATTATCTTATGCAATCCATCATGACCTATGTGGCATTAAATCTTGACCATTGTGGTCTCGACCTGTGTGGCAATATATATTGGCCTTTGTGGTCTTGGCCTGTATGGCATAATTTGACCTGTGTAGTCTCGACCTGTGGTGGCATATCTTGACCTATGTGGTCTCAGCCTATGTGGCATTATATCTTGACCTTTGTGGTCTCGGCCTGTGTGGCTTGTAATAGTATAGTTGATAATATTATTTTGTATTCTTTGCAACAAGTTTGGTGGTGTTGAGGAGATCATATTAGAATTTCTAATATACTTTGTTTTTGAGTGGCAAATTCTCAGTTTTTGAGTTGTGAATTGTCATCCTACGTGGCTCTTATGAATCTATAATGTTACATGTCCATTGCTTATTAATTTGAATTTATACTTAAGGGTACATGTCTACACCAAGACGGTGTATATGTACACCACCTTTGCAAGAGAATTGGTCAATCTATTAATATTCTCAAGAAATTATAGAAAGTAGAATGTTGATAATAGTAAGTATTTTGGTAGTCTCATCAAGTAGTTGGTATTTTCACTAACCTTTGATTTTTTAAGTTAGCTTTAAAAACTACATTAGGAGTGTATTTAGGATTTTTGGACTTTTCTTTAGTCTAGTTTTAAAATTGAACTTTACACAAGTCCAAATTTCCCTAATATAGTGTAATCTTATAGAAGTGAAAGACTACGGAGATAGAGAGCATTGAAAGAAGTTACATCTTGCATTTTAGTAGGATGAAGAGAATTGAGAGGAATAAAAATTTGGTACTTGAGCAATCATGCAGCCCAAGATAATGAAGCATAGTCCATTTTAGAATTCTTTTCACTCAAAGATGATGTTGACCCAAAGGCTTTAAAATTTCATAAACTTGCATGCCATTCCATAGTATTTGCAACTCGTCAACCAAAGGGGATAGATACACATCCATGTTTTTTACCTTGTGCTTGCTCAGCACAATGAGTGCCAACGTCAATGCTCCTTCTTTATGGCCATCCAAGGAGGAATATTGTATAGTGTGGCTGCTACTGGCCATGTGGATCATGATATGGACTAATGTCCAAAGGGATTAACACCATCCATAGCCAGCCCAAGACGCAAATGACAAGGCTCAAGCCCAAACTCTAGCCACCTCTTCTCTATAAGGATCCTCAATATTCAATCCGTCAATTGGTTGTGAGAATGCCAATACATAAGTCCAGCTAATGATCCACAAGGAAACAAGTGTGCAATACGGGTTAGGATCATCGTGTTATAATACTTTTCTCACAATCTTTTCTCCTTGTGTGCCTTGTCGATATCAAGATGCACCACATTGTGGACAACTCATAGAGTGCTCATATGTTCCTCTGTAAAGGATGCAATCATTAGAACATGCATGAATTGACTTGTAATCCATTCCTAATGATGCCATTATCTTCTTTGCATCCTTTCCAAGAATTGTATTTTTTTTTTGAAGTAGTGTTTGGAGTAACCTTGGACATTGACCCATTCCAATGAATTTGAAGCAATAATTTGGAAGTACACACATGAAACTATAGTTCATACTATATTAAATTCTTGCCGAAGGAGAGACGTAATGCTAGTGTCTCTCACCATCCATAAGTTTCTTGTAAATTCAAGATTAGAACAGGGGAGGCAAGACAAGAATGGCTTGCCCCTTCATATGACATGGTGCTAGCTTCATGTTGGAAGCTCTCCTCTTTTTCCTCCTTATTCACTTCCATATCTTCATCTCTTTCATTTTGTGGTGAAGGAGCATCAAAGTAAGTTTTTATCATGTCCTATATTATTTCATCCTCATTCAGGGCATCTTCCTCTTCACTACTTCTATTATCTTGCTCTTACAACTCTTTGTCTTCCCTTAGAGTGTTTTGATATCCTTGGGTCAACATTGACTCGTGAGGATGATTATGCAATATGTATGCTCTCAAACTTCTCAAAACAATTTCATCTCCCTACATGAAAATAATTTAGTCAATCGTCTCACATAAGTCACATACAAGCATTGAAAGTTAGTACATGAAATGAATTTAATGAATTTAGGGCATCTTCCTCTTCACTACCTCTATTGTCTTGCTCTTCCAACTCTTTGTCTTCCCTTAGAGTGTTTTGATATCCTTGGGTCAATATCGACTCGTGAGGATGATTATGCAATGTGTATGCTCTCGAACTTTGATATAATTCTATATTTTTGTAAGTAAAATACCTTAGATAAACTTGAATGCAAACTTTTTCTACCTTTATCTTCTTATATCAAGCATGCCAAATTCTTGATTCTTCTTGGTGAAAAAATGGGGCAATACTGGATGGGGCTGGATGGTCAATTTTGGAAGCCAAGTGGCCTATTTTAGGGCCCTCCATTGGCTATAATCTTTGGAGATTTCCTCTACATCCTTCTAAGCCACTTTATCACACCTATGATTAGTGGGTTGCATTGTGATCGAAGAATATTTTCTGCAAAGATGAGGAATCCATTCTTCATGCTTATTCTTGATGTTTTTCAGTATGACAGACTATAAAATACCTCAATATCTAGTCTTTTTAATCTCCATAGTGCCTTCTCAAATACCATATGATGAACAGTAGCTTTCATCCTCTCTCTTTGCATGGATAAACATATATCCCTTAGAATTCACAATGTTCATCTCCAAACACTCTCTCTTTCTCTCTTCTCCAAACTCTCTCTCTTTCTTTTTCTCCCTCTCTTTGTCTTTCTATATAGCTATCTTCCTTTCTCCCTCTCTTTTTTTCCCCTCTTTCCCTCTCTCCTTTAACCTCACTAACTAACTAACAAATATTTTTAAATACATAAGCATGGTCTCTCTCTCTCTCTCTTCTCTCTGTCTCTCTCTCTCTCTCTCTATATATATATATATATAATTTATTTAATTTCCTCCCTCTCTCCTTTAACCTAACCCTTGACACAAACGAACTAACAAATATTTCAAAATCAGCATGTTCTCTCTCTCTCTCTCTCTCTCTCTCTCTATTTCTCTCTCTCCCTCTCTCCTTTGACCTAGCCCTACCACAACAGACTAACAAATATTTTTGATATACTTCAGCATTATCTCTCTCTCTCTCTCTCTCTCTCTCTCTCTCTCTCTCTCTCTCTCTCTCTCTCTCTCTCATTCTCTCCCTCTCTCCCTCTTTCCTTCAAGCTACTCACTCACACACACAAAAAGAAATTATTTTGAAAACTTAAGTTAGAATATGAAATCTATTTCTTACTCTCTTTCCCCTACCCCTCACATAAACAAACAAAATATACATATTAGATCTCTCTCTCTCTCTCTCTCTCTCTCTCGCATACCACCCCCAAACAATTCAAAAAGTGTAAGTTGAAATAGACACTACTTATGAGAAGGTGCATTGTATAATTGAATAAAACAATTTCATTTGTATGTCACAGAGATGGATGATTTACACCCATACTAGTACCTAATAGAATGTATTTTCAACTTTTCATCTTTGCATTTCCCAAAATCTCATGTATTTGCTCCTCCTTTTCCAATTTTGTTTCCCTTGAATGCTCCCAAACTTGTCACTAGGTACCACAGTTCTAGATGAAGTAACTTGAATTGAACCATGGATAAAATGGCACAAACTTCTAAAACGATGGCCCAAAATTTAAAATTGTGTTCATCTAATGGGACTGCTTATATTAAATAGGATGCATGTACTGCCATTATGTTAATCTAGTGCAAGTGTATATAGTCAATATAATGCATGCACTAGCATCATGTTGCCTATATGCCACTTTTTCTATTAGGAAAAGGTAGTGTTTATCCACTCATCATAAAGGCATCCAACTTGATCATATTATGTGCACAAAGTTATTAAACTTACTAACACTAAATCAGTGCTACATTTTTCTCAATTTGTATCTCTTTACTTTTGTTTAAGTTAAATGCTTTCATATTTATGTATTTGCATCACTTTTTAAAAAAAAATCAAATATCCTAACTTCCAAACCATATACTAGATGGATACAATATAAAAGGAAAATTTTTAGCAAAATGAAACATTACAGCTTCTTTATTGAATTCAAATCTTAATTATTTATGCATTTGATAAAATTTTAGTTTGGAAAGCACCCTTTAGTCCATTTCTATTCTATTTCAATTCAAAGAATTGAATGACCCATGCTTCCCCTTAGAATTTGAATCCATATATAAATAAAATAATGAGCTGTTTTGGCATATAGATTTGGAATGTGTGGATCTTTAAGGTAAGCCATACACCACCTACATTAGATGCATACTTTCTTGAATATAGTCTAATCTTCCTTTAGTAGTCCTTTAGAGTCTTATAGCTCATGTTTTGCTACACGTTTTGGAGTTTCACACAAAGGTTTAGTCAAATATTTGAGATTTCTCAATGTTCAATGAGATTCATATCACACCTGCATTGTTGCACAATTTGATAGATAAACTCTATTTTGTAGATGTAGTTTGATAGTCAAATTCTAGCACACAATTAAGGGTCACAAACTATAGCAAAAATCTCATCAAATGTACCAAAAGAAAAGGTAGAGTTGGATCAAAAGCACAAGCATATGGATATCCAAAAATAGATACAAGTTACAGCCAATAATTGTCATCAAGAGTATAACCAAAACCTTAGGATGAGATGTGGTTGAAAAATAGCTAGAGATAGCTAGACTAAAGGTTGTTAAGGAAAGTTCTCCTCCTTGTTGATGGATACCTTAATGGCCTCAATTGGATAACATGTAGGATGTGGAATAATCTTGATTTCCCCCACCAATAGGATAGTCGCTCGCATATATATTCAACATGTCTTTATCCATGCAAACATATACCTACATCTAGATGTAGGCCTTCCATAGCATAGGCCCAATCATAAGTACTTCACATTGTATTAGGGTCATGCTTTAAAGTATTTGCATTTAGCTAGGTACATTGACAATCCTTGCATTTGTTTTACATATTTGTATCCATCCAAGTACAAGGAGTGGGAGCATGCAACATGCATAACTGGGGTGTTACATATCCTACATGTTGAGATTGGTAGTCTTCAGTGAATACCATTAGAGTTGAAGAAGGATAGGACCATCTTTTATGACTCTATGTTCATCATGCTGGATCAAGAAGGTCAATATGGAAGATTGGAATCTCTTCCCTTGCCTTCTTTTGATAGTCTAGAGTGTCCACTTCCAAGCATAGAGATCAGTGAGTCATATAGAAGTAGAATGTTCAATGATGTCAGGAATACTATGAAGCCAACTATTGGTGGATGAAATGCTAGGCTGATTTGGTTTCTTCCATTCCCATGCTTTGTTGATTTCTTTGTTAATTGTAAACAATTGAGAAAAATAGAGGTCTAACATATTCTTTGACAATGGATGGGCAATAAGAACATGCCGTAGTGAAGACTTGGTACAATGCAGGCTTAAAACTTGTTAAATGTTACTCTTATCGACAAATTTCAATTTTTGCATGTATTTCATTGGAAGGAAAAATCTCTGCACGTATTTTCCATAAAGAAGGTTTAGATGGAAAAAGCTACAATGGGAAGCGATGGGTAATGATTTGCATGATGGGACTCACAGCCCAGTTATTAAGGTATTCATTTCTTGGCAAAGGACATCTGAATCTTATGTTGGAACTCGAAGAGTAGTGGACCATGCAGTTCATCAGAGAAGAAATACAATTAGCAACATCAAGACCTTCCCAAGACTATTGTTTTAGACTTGATAATCACAAATTTAAATATAGGGATGAGACAAAAATCCTTTGTAAGAATTGTTGTCCCCACACACTCTAGAGATAATAGAGACATGATGGCTAGTGTCCATCTTTTTGTCCCAAAGATTGGAGATTAATAATATCTAGTTTCCTTGATCCTCATTATTTCCACATTTAGCCATGAGGCATTGTTAGATGTATGAATAGAACTTACAAATAATACAAAGCGATCTTTCATTGATTGTTAAAACTTTATTTAACCATTAGCACTTGTAGACTCTATGGATTGAATGACAAATTGATAAATCTTATAATTCTAAAACTTTGTGGATATGCATATATGTGTATTATATGTCCAAGTGTGTGTGTGTGTGTGTGTGTGTGTGTGAGAGAGAGAGAGAGAGAGAGAGAGAGAGAGAGAGAGAGAGAGAGAGAGAGAGAGAGAGAGAGAGCATGTGTTTGTATGACAATACGTTGAGTTATGTTAAGATTTGTGCAAAAAAAGAAACAAATCTTATATGGAGTAAATAATCAAAGAGATCTTTGTTAGTTTTTTTTCTCTAAAATATTTTTATCCTATCATTTTTGTAAATTATATGTTTGGGAAATCTACTCTTATAAGCATGGAATTCATGAAATTTGACTAGACTATGAGCAACTTCTGTGTCATATATATGAGCTACTTTGTCTTGGGAGACAAAACGAGAGAGAGAGAGAGAGAGGGACGGAGGGAGGGATTTTAAGGGGGGGGGGGGAGAGAGAGAGAGAGAGAGAGAGAGAGAGAGAGAGAGAGAGAGAGAGAGAGAGAGAGAGAGAGGTTGAGGAAATGGCCGGCGGGATAGAGGTAAAGCAACGGGTCAACGCAACTTTGATTGAGTTAAGGCAATGATCAGTGGGATAGAGCTAAAGCAACAGGTCAATGCAAGTTTGACTAGCATGATAGAGTTAAGGCAACGATCGACAAGATAGAGCTATAGCGATGAGTCTATGCCTATTTGATCGATGGGATAGAGTTAAGGCAACGACCGGTGGGATAGCGCTATGGCGACGAGTCAATGCCTATTTGACTAGTGGGATAGAGCTAAGGCAATGACTGGTAGGATAGAGTTAAGGCAATGACCGACGGGATAGAGCTAAAGCAACGATCAATGCAAGTTTGATCGACGAGATAGAGTTAAGCCAATGACCAATAGGATAGAGCTATGGCGATGGATCAATGCAAGTTTGACCGATGGGATAGCTGACTGACAGTAATTAAATAGGGCGGCGGCTAGGTACTGACATGTGTCAAGTCATGGGGATAGCACTAAGGCGATGGGTCAATCCATGTTTGAGCGACGAGATAGAGCTATGGCGATGGGTCAATGCAAGTTTGACCGGTGGGATAGAGCTATGACGATGGGTCAATGCAAGTTTGACTAGTGGGATATGGCTATGGCAATGGTTGATGGGATAGCTCTATGGTGGCGACCCGTGGGGATAGAGAAACACTACGTCACCGACTAGTTTTTGGTGATTTTGGGGGGATTTTGAGTTTTTGTTCAAGTTTTTCTATGCTAGGAGGGTGCTACACTACCTAGTCTACCTACTCAATGAAAAAAACTTGAAAGAAAAACAACTTTTGCAAGCCAAAATGCAAGATTTCTTGAGGTCTGAGTTTTACCACACAAAACAACTTCAAAATTCATCAAGAATCATCATTTTTTATTGTTTTTTTGGTGTGTTTAGACATCACACACTCCTTAAAAATCTTACAAACTAAGTTCCTACCAACTTAAAACACTAAAAATCATAAAAAACAAGCTTCAAATGATCAAAAAGACTCTCCAACAGAAAATGACAGCTGTCCTAACTTTTCTGTCCTAACTTTTCTGTCCAAAACTCTCACTTCTTCATCCTTTTCTCTCCTACAACTCCACTAACAAAGCTCCAAGTTAAGCTTGAAGCCTTGTGCCATGGGTAGATAATGAAAGAATACAAGTGCAATGCAAAAGCATACCTTCATTCCCTAGCAGTGGTGCCAAAAATGTGTAGGTCTCGACGGTGACTCATGTGTCATGGGGATGTTGAAGAGATGCCGATGGAGCCTCCACTCCAAGATACTCCTTGTGAGAGCAATTCAAGGCACGAGCTATCCACATGTGTCACTGAAGCAGCCTCCGGATTGTTGCAATGTGTTTTCATGAGAGAAAGAGGGAAGGGGGAGAGGGGAGAAGAGTGGGGAGAAGGGAGGGAGAAGGAGAAGGGAAGAGGAGAGTGAAGGGGGATGGAGTGGAAAACACAAGGGCACTACAATGGAAACAAGGGAACACCCAAAATACTCTTGGAAGAGAAGAGGGAGCTTGTATTAAAACTTGTGCAAACAATAATGAAGACCAAAGTCAACCATTTGGCCTTTTATACAAGTCGCCTTTTGAAGGGATGGCCAATCATAATCTCTTTATACCACTCTCCCTTCTCATTATTTTACCATCCTCTTGGGCCCATCTAGCTCTAAGACATAATCTTGGCTCTATAGACTTGACAATATCCATCAAATCACATTACTTAACCCTGGTGGCATATTGTTAACCAATCTGTTAACAGCAAGGCATGGCTTAGATGATTATCATGCATTTTTGCACCATCTAGTAAAATTTCATGCACAAAAATATGAATTTGTGGTCAATTTGCTACATTGGTTTGATTAGTGGGATGTAAGAGTGAATAATTAGGGAGGGATGTTTTTGTAGTAACAAATAAACACGGGTTTTTTTCCAAGAGTGAATAGAGCTAAAAAAGCTAAGCACTTACATATGCATGGAATGTAGACTAATCCATTCAAGGAGTTATTGGTAGCACCCCACTCGTGTGGAAGGTTGCCTTGATGATCTCAATTACTATGGTGGAAAGAGAGAACTTGATTGTAGTAGGGTTTATTTTTTATACTAATGATGACTTGGAAATGAAACATACCAACTCTCTTATGGGCGATATGAAATTAGTGTTAGTGGCTTTAAAGTTATATGCATATTTAACCTTCTAGCATTGATGAAACATATGGACTTTCGAATAAATTAGATTTTTTTGCTACTCAAACAGGGGATTTATAAATCTTTTATTGTTTTGTGTCGCTCACTTTTTTTGGCTTGCTTGCTTTTTGTCACATGCTTTTTGATAATCCTCCACTCAAACTTAGTATCTTTCTTTGTCAACTCATGAAAAGGCACTGCAATTTTGGAAAATTCTTAGATGAACCTTTAATAGAAGCTAATACACCCCACAAAACAATGCAACCAAGTTAAATTTTGAGGCTCAGGCATCTATTGTATATCCCGACTTGGACATAGAATACATCTTGGATGGTAGTTTGGAAAAATTAGGATTCATTATGTACCTTTGTTGGTGGCGAATCGGCTTAGCATCTAGCACCAAAGGTATCTTGTGTTAACACAATTCAGGAGGAACTCCCCATAAGTCTGTGTAACTCCATACAAATATATCCTTGTATGTGGCAACAAATCTCTTATCACTCTAAGTTTCTCGGAGGAAAGATTTTCATTTACAATTACCATAGCAGGATGACCTAAGGTTTCATTCTTACGTTGGCTCCAAAACCTACTTGCCAGTACCAAGTCAAGTGATAGTCAGTGGCACCTTGATAATTTCTTGTTCACCTTCAATATCCCCAGTAAAGTTACTTGAAAAGGTATATTTTTTCTTACCCATCTATTCATCCTTCAACTTCTTTTTTGATGTCTATAGCCACTTACAAAATGTCTATCTCACCTACAGGTAGGATATGTAACTCCATTAATCATGGTGTGACGACCTGAGGAAATGGATCTATGACCTCCAAATTCTTCGAGTAACTCAAGACCTTTCAAGGGTTGGTCAATATATATGCATCTTGACTATCTGCCTTGATGATCATCTCTTATGATCCCCAATCATGGAGTACCTTTGCAAGGTCTTCCCAATAGGAGTGGATAGGCATGTTGTTCCATACCAATCACAACCAAAATAACTATATAATAGATGCCACCTATAGAAATGACCATATCCAGAACATACCTTTGGGGTCAACTGGTCATTGGTCTGCCATCACACTCAAAAAGGTAATGGATTATATGACTTGAACTTCAATCTATGAGCAATCTCTTTAGAGATGATGTTCACTCCTGGACCTCAATCCATTATCACTCTCGGTATGGTTTGTTTTTTAACCTTGATGGTGATCACTGGGACTTCCTCATCAACTACCAGAGAGTCAATTATAGGTATAGTGGCTAAGGATTGTACCTCTTTTGGTTTCTTAGATGATTCCTTGATCTATTGAGCCAAGAAATCATGACAATATGGAGCTATTTGATTAACTCAGCAAATGTCAGGCTGACTTGCATATTCTTAAATGTTTCCCATGCTCTAGCTAGCTCTACGTTACATTCTTGTGAAGTGCTCAATTCTATTTTATTTGCCTTAGATTTTGAGAATTATCCTCTCTCGATGACAAAATGTTGAGTTTGCTTGAGCATTTATACTACTGGAGGTTTTCCCTTCAGCTCCCTGGCAATTTTGGCTGCCAACTTCTTTTGAACCTTCCCGTTGAGGTCTTTACTCAAGGCATTTGTGTCTTTAGCGGTTGCCACTGATCCTTTTGATTGATTGTCCACTTGAGCATCAATTGCATTAGGAATCTTGGCTACAATTGCTCAATGTTCTAGATCCACTTCTTTCCTTTTCATGTTATTCTTGAAGAACTTTAAGTGCATCCCATATTGGATAGTCAAAATGCAAATGATTCTCTCCACATCTGAAGCTCTTGATCTTATTATGGTCGGTCTTCTCCTTATGATTCTTTCCTTTGTCCTTTTTCTTAGATCATGGTGGCTCGTCGCCCGATGGTCGAGCATCAGGCGCCACTTGGTTTGCTAACACTTGGCTATTTTTACCATTGAACCACGAATCTGAGTCATCATGCCCGAACTTGCCAGTAGAGGTGTTACAATACTTAGTCTTGCATTCCTCCTCCACGTCTACGCCTGGAAAACTTACAACATTTCTCATTGTTACTTGGCTTACCTTGAATGCCCAATTCTTTTAAGGCCTTCTTTAGCTCGGTTTTGAGTTTGTCTTTCTTGGCTGGCATCTCCTCTGTATTGTTGTCAGCATCTTTCTTCTTTGCCTTTTTTTTTGAGCCTTCACTGTTCTCCAAAGCAACACTCATAAGTTCTAGTTGGGTTGATTATCTTTGGTTTATGCAAATCTACCCGGGTAATACCTATAATTAGCCAGGCTCATGTAGAATTATCATCTGGAACCATGCTCAACTGGTTGATGGGAGCTTGCATCCATAGCACAAAGTTGTGAACTTGTCTTGCTTTAGCTCACTAAGCTTTGTCTGCACATCTTCTTCATTGATCTCATATAGAAACCTCCACATGAATGCTCTTACAATACTCTAGACTAAGAAATATCAAGAAGATCAACTTGGGAATCATCTTCTTCTTGCTGCAAGCCACCCTCAACCTTACTTTGAGATTCTTGTTGATCTTCTCGATCTTAGGATGGGTATGATACCCATCTTGCAAACTAGCAAGCAAAAGCAACAATGTGAGAATCCAAATGTCCCAAAAGCTTGGTGAAGGAAATGTAATATTAATACTACAAATGGTGGATCACTAGAGATGTGATATGGATGTAAAAGGCCTTATGTCCATCTCATGTTTCCTACCATGCATCATGCATGAGTGTTGAGAAATATAAATTTGTGAGCTTCGAGCCTATTTGTGTGTCTCTGATGGGTATGATAATTTGTATAGTCCTTGATCTGAGTAATATCAAGGCCCATGAAAAGTATCATATCCATCGAAACTCATTTTCTTGGTTGAGTATGCATATTTCCTTGTTTCCTACCACACATCATGCATGAGTGTTGAAAAATATGGATTTGTGAGCTTCGGGCCTATGTGTATGTCTTTGATGGGTATGATACTTTGCATAGGCCTTTATGTGAGTAAGATCAAGGATTGTGCAAAGTATCATACCCGTGGGAACTCATTTTGATGGTTTTGTATGCATATTTCCTTGTTTCCTACTATGCATCATGCATGAGTGTTGAAAAATATGCATTTGTGAGCTTCGGGCCTATGTGTGTCTCTCTAATGGGTACAATAATTTTCATAGGCCTTAAAGTGAGTAAGAATAAGGCCCATGAAAAGTATCATAACCATCAGAACTCATGTGCATGGCTTGGTATGCATATCTCCTTGTTTCCTACCTTGCATCATGCATGAGTGTTGAAAAATATGCATTTGTGAGATTTGGGCCTATGTGTGTTTCTCCGATGGGTATGATACTTTGTAAAGGCCTTAGTGTGACTAAGATCAAGGCCAATTAAAAATATCATACCCATCGTAATTCATTTCATGGTTGGAAATGTATATTTCCTTGTCTCCTACCACGCACTCATGCATGAGTGTTGAAAAATATGCATTTGTGAGCTTCGGCCCTATGTGTGTGGCTCCAATGGGTATTATAATTTGTAGAAGCCTAAACATGAGTAATATCAAGGCCCATGAAAAGTATCATGCCCCTCAAAACTCATTTTCATGGTTGGATATGCATATTTCCTTGTTTCCTAGCTAGCATCATGCATGAGTGTTGCATTTGTCAGCTTCGGGCCTATGTGTGTGTCTTTGATGGGTATGATACTTTGTAGAGGCCTTAATTTGAGTATTATAAAGGCCCATACAAAGTATCATACCCATCATTACTCATTTGCATGGTTGGGTATGCATATTTCCTTACTTCCTAAAAATATGCATTTGTGAGCTTCGGGCCTATGTGTGTGTATCAAATGGGTATGATACTTTGCACAAGACTTAATGTGAGTAATATTAAGGACCAAGCAAAGTATCATACCCATAAAAACTCATTGTCCTGATTGGCTGTGCATATTTTATTATTTCTTACCATGCATCATCCATGAGTGTTGAAAAATATGCATTTGTGAGCTTTGGGCCTCTGTGTGTGTCTCTGATGGGTATGATGCTCTGCAATGGACTTAATTTGAGTAATATCAAGGCTTGTGCAAAGTATCATACCAATCAAAACTCATTTGCATGGTTGGGCATTCATAATTCCTTTTTTAGTATCATGCAGTACACATTTGAATATATGTATTGGTCTGCTTCTAGCATATGTCTGTGCTGTCTATATGGGACAATATTTGGCATAGGTCTTGGTCGACTAGTGTCTTAGAGGTACACCAAGCCATGGATTGTGCCTTACCCTATCAAAAATTAATCAGCTTAGGGTACGGTAAAAAATGGCATTCACACATTAAAACAAGGCCTTGCGCTACTCCAAATGCAAAAATACCTAGCACAAATCTTTTTCCCATCATGATTTAGAGGCATACTAGTTTTGGTCCCATTTCAGCCACCAATGCCCAACATCCCCATCCAAAACCAACGTTTGCAGACCCACATGTGTCCCCATGCATGCCAATAGGGTTTTCTTAAAATACTCTGGCTTGCATATATTTTGATGGGACAATGTTTGGCACAAGGCTTGGTCCACTAGTGTCCTAGAGGCACACCAAGTCTTGTCCCATTACAAGACACGAGGCCATGGATTTGGCCTTACCCTATCAAAAAATGTTCAACTTAGGGTGTGGTAAAAAATGGCATTCACAAATTAAAACAAGGCCTTGAGCTAATCCAAATGCCAAAATGCCTAGTATGAATCTTTTTACCATCATAATTTAGAGGCCTTCTAGTTTTTGTCCCTTCCAACCACTGATGCGCAACATTCCCATGCAAAACTAGCATTTGTGGACCCACACGTGTCCTCATGCCAGCCACTAGGCTTTTTTGAAAAGGTGTCTTGCATACATTTTTATGGGATAATATTTCAGATGGATCTTGTCCCATTAGGTTCCTCGAGGCACACCAAATCTTGTCCTATTTGAAGACATGGAGCCATGGATTTGGCATGACCTATTGAAAATTAATAGCTTAGGGGTATGGTAAAAAATGGCATTCGCACACTAAAACGAGGCCTTGCGCCACTCAAAATGCAAAATAACATAGCACGAATATTTTTACCATGTTGATTTAGAAGTCTACTAGTTTTTCGCCCATTCTAGCCACCGATCCAAACATCCCCATACAAAATGAATGTTTGTGGATGCACACGTGTCCCTGTGCATCCCACTAGGGTTTTGCTCCCGTGTGCCAAACTTTCATTATCCAAAACATGTAATCATTGATTTTAACTCTATCAAGAACTAGAAGTGAGTGAGATTTGCCAAATTTGGAAAATTTGACAATTTTGATGTTAGTTGTTTGTATAGTGATTTTCGACGGAATTAGTGACTAAAAGATATGTGTTAATATCGATGGAAATACCCTTAAGTATAAAGTCAAATCAATAAACAATGGATGTAAAATTATAGAGCCATAAGAGCCACATATGATGAGAATTTGCCACTCAAAAATAAACTATACTATAAATTCTAATATGATCTACTCAGCCCCACCATGCTTGTTGTAGAGATTACAAAATAAGATTATCAACTAAATTATTACATAGGTTGAGATATGCCACATAGGTCAAGACCACAAAGGTTGAGATATATTACCACACAGGCCGAGACCACACAGGTCAAGATATGGTACCACGCAGGCCGAGCTCACACATGTCATGATGGATTGCATAAAATAATAGGCTCATTAAATAGATGAGCTATGAGTTTCTAAGGTGAGGCTGTGACACACGCAATTCATACAAGAAGATCTATCAAGAGATGGTGACACATGCCTTCTATATACTAGCATGTGACGAGCCAGTTGATATCTTATGAAGACTAGAAGTTTTCATCATTAGTCTCCCTTATCTGCTCAACAACCCACTCTTCCACTGACTCCACGTCTATTCCTCAATATAATTACAATGAAGGAAGAAATTCAAGCACTTGGAGATTGTTTTTTGATAATTTCTTTGTGAGGCCCTTATTGTTTCTTTAGCATCCGCATCAAATCGCCCATACCAAGTGCTGCAATAACGATGATTACTTAAGAAGTCTATCAAGCCTTGTTGTGCTTTTATCATATTTTGTAAAAGTGTTTTTCTCTTTGATATCTTCAAAGTTTCCTCCACCTCTGCTACAAATTAAATTTGTCTCTCTCCATCTGAGTCAATGGAGAGCCTTCTCAAATTCTAGCATCTCTCCTTGCTGATTGATCAACAATCCATTGACTATTAATTCTTGACTCCACATCTCCTACGATATGCTATACATCCATGGGTGGGAGATGGAAGAAGAAAGTGTTTGCAAAGGACTAGGATGGAGTAGTACTTCACTGCCTCAATGTGGAGGCAGTGAAGTGGAGAGAATAAAGAGAGACGATGAGAGAATGGGTGTACACTCAAGTATATTCACACAGAGGAGATGAGGATGGGTGAGTGAAGTGAAAGGTTCAGAACAAAGTCAGTGGATCATTGGGAATTGATACTTGGAAGCGAATGCTCTACTTTTAGTGAATGGAGAATTGAGAATGCTCTACTTTCAGTGAGTGAAGCATTGGGAATCGATACTTGGAAGTGAATGCTCTACTTTTAGTGAGTGGAGCATTGGGAATCAATACTTAAGTGAAAGGTTACAAACATATTTTTCTCATCACACATTTAATATTTCCTAAGTCACATCATCGATCAAAGTGGCTAATACAAAATACATTATTTTATTCCAAAATTTCTTTTACATTGAATATTTAAAGCTCTTGCTCTTTAGTATCAAGAACAGACCATGTCCTAACTAATACAAAATACATTATTTTATTCGAAAATCACTTTACATTGAATATTTAAAGTTCTTTCTCTTGAGTACCAAGCACAAACCCTTGAATACCAAGTTCCTAATAGGCTACTCTAGGTGCTCTAGAGGATTAGGGTCCTTGCCACTCTTTAAGCTTTTGGGCTCACGCTCTTTGCTTGTGTATCCCACCTACTCCACTTTCTTGACTTTGAGGGTTGGGATCCTCACCAATCTTCCCACTTTTATTTTTAGTCTCTTTGCTTAATATCCTAGGTGCTCCACTTCCCTACCTTCATCTAAGACTTTGGATGGCTTACGAGGTTTTAATTTCTCTACATTTTCCACTTCTATAGCCTTCATCTAAGACTTTGGATGGCTTACGGGGTTTTAATTTCTCTACACTTTCCACTTCTATAGCCTTAATCTAAGACTTTGGATGGCTTACGGGGTTTTAATTTCTCTACACTTTCCACTTCTATAGCCTTCCCTTTGCTTTTGATGTAGTGGACTACTTCTTGCCTCTGACCCTCTTGTATGACAAATGGAACCTCCTTTGCTCTCTGTGATACTAAATCACTCTTCCTCTTCATGCGTAGTTCAAGCATGTGATCCCCACTAGATGAAGAGCTATCCACCTCCTCATTACTTGCACTAGATTCATCAACCTCTGAGTCACCTGCTTTATATTCTCCTCTCTCTTCTTTGAAACTTTCATGTTCAAAGACCATAGTACAATTGTAAAGTGCATCAAATACTATATTTGATGGGGTTATCAATGATATTTACATTAATACCTTGGAATGTAGTTTTTCAACTAAAAAAACCCATTTGATACAATGCTACCATCCATCTATCATTCAATAGGTGGGATACCATCTTATCTATCAATTCAGGGTGCTTTGGCTTTCGATAGTCCACCATTGATGCATCTAGTTTAGTCTTTTCTTCCTCTTTGTAATAAAGCTCCATAGGGTTTGCAAGAAGTTGAATTAAAGGACCGCAACCCCTATTTAAGAAGAAAATCAAGTATGGATTCAAGACCTGAATACCATTTCCTTCTAGCATGATCAAGTCATAGCACAACACTACACCATGAAAGATTTTTGTAAGTGGATATCCAATTGATGTTAAATTGGCAAAGAGGGGATCCCTTTGTGCTTTTGACACAAACATGACCAGCATTGATCTTTTATTATCTTCCAAAGGGTCGTGTATGATAAACTTTACAAGGTCAACTATCTACGCCACTCCAAAGTCATGCAACTCATCCAAGATAAACACACATGGCTTATCCCAAGCATCACTGCTCATTGCCATGAAGCATTCTGTATCAATGCCATTAATGAGTACAGAATTTTTATCCTCTTTTGATAAGAGGACGTCATAAGAGAAGCTAAAGGCTGAACCAGCTGTGCTGCTATAGTACTTTGCAAGTTTAGCTCCAAGGTATTCTTCTTGATCTCTGCATACTCTTTCTCCAAAATCTTTGGCATATTTCCCTTTGCATCCTTTGTTGGAGTGCCGTCCACATCTAATGAACACACTCACTTTTTGCCCCACACCTTGTCAATCATTTGACAAGAGGGTGAAAGCATGCTACAGTGTCTAAAAAAGCACTCATTTTGGCAAAGGTTCTACATAGATATAGTACTAAATTGTGTACTAAAAGGCGCTGATAGTTGGATTAAATTTTCACATATTGAGGAGTCCACGATCTGCAATATGTAATCCACTCTCAATTGAGGATGATTTCCCCACACATCGAGGAATCTACGATATGCAATCTACTCTCAATTGACTCTCTTCTCTCTCGAGGAATCCCTCGCACATGTTTGAAACCAATTACAGTCGACTCTCTTCTCTCTCGTGGAGTCTTACCTCTGTCCCTGCAATTATCTCCACTCATCTTCACTAGAGGTCCATTGCTCTCTGTCTCCTAGAGGTCCACTACTCTCTCTCTCTTTGGCTCTCTCCATTCTCTGTGCAAGCTGGCTCTCCCCTTCTTTCTCATTGAATCCCTCGCACTTTGGACCGTATGTTCTCTCTAGCACAAAAAGTAGTTATGTTTGAGTGATTCTACAGCTCTCTCTCTCTCTCTCTCTAGAGCTCTCTCTCTTTCTCTCTCTCTTGCTCTCAAGATGACTTTCTCGTATAGTAAGATTGAGCATGCATGTTTTGATGTATTATCTTCTTGTATCATTCATTAATTTATGATTTACCATTAAAAAACGGTTGTGCATAGGATGGAGAACCCCACACTAAAAGTGCCACACCACGAAGGGAACTCACTCAATGGCCATAGCATTGCTCCGAGAGGAACATGAGACACTTGACATTAACAATTGTACGACATTTCAAGCATACCACAAAGAACATGGACTTGAGAATGAAGGCTAACATTTTGTCTAAGGTTATAAAACATCCAGATATGCAAGAGGTTGTCGATGAGACAAATTTTCAAAGCTAGTCCATATCAATGGCAATAATGGATAATCTAAAGACATCATTGGGTCTTGTGAAAAGAGTAGAAAGTGCTGATAAGTTAGCTACAAAGAGAGCAACTCTCCACATGATTGCTAACACTTCAACATTTAAAAAATAGAGTGATAGCAAAGTAGCTAAAGCCCTTGGAATTCAAGCACGAAATCTGAAGAAACATTGCGTGGACATAAAACAAGCTTCCTTCAAATGGGTAGATGGAAGTCAAAAGTGTAGACAAGAATCCTTAAGTTGTGAGGTTGTTCAATGTGTTGTCCAATTTTGGAAATACAACACCAGGGTTTCCCCAAACAAGAAGGATGTTTGCAGGCATAGGCTTGGCCCAAAAAAGTATGCAATACATCCCACCCATTTCTTGGAGCTCACAGAGGTGCATCTTCCTTCTTTTAATAAAGCCCAAGTTACACACTATTATTTGGCACTCTTTACAACTATATAGTAATGTTAGGGATAATATTAGTATTGTTCAGATGTTAAAGCTAACATTTAACACTGTAACAAACTCTATATGAAGCGAATTTAGCACTAAATCATAGAATCACAATACTAAATACTACATCGGGGACTTAATACGTTTATAGTATAGACCATATTTTAGAAATCAGTCCTAGGAATATAGGACAAAATAGTATTGTTTGCTCTTTCAAGTCAGTTATTATGACTAAATAAAATACTTGTTATGACTAAATAGTACTATTTAGTGTTAATTACTAGTGTGTGATGTTTGAAATTGTTTGTATTAGAGAAGGACTTCGAGTGTAATCATTCTTTCCTTGCACTAACCTGTTACTAGTTCTATTTAGTACTATCCCTTACACTAACCCTGTTACTAGTACTATATAGTACTATTTAGATATTGTTCTCTTCCTTGCCTTAACTCTACTATTACTACTATTAGTTCTATTTAGTATTATTTTGTAGTATTTTAGCACTATTTAGTACTATGTAGAACTTAGTAACATTTAGCACTGAGTAAGTAATATTTACTGAGTACTATTTAGGACTCAATAATTCTCAACGCTTAGTAATATTAGCACTTAGTAAGTACTCTTCAATACTATCTAGCACTTAGTAATATTAGCACTTACCATTCAATACTAATAGTACTATGTAGCACCTAGTAATATCACACTTACCCTCTAGCACTTGCTATTTAGTACTAATAGTACTATAGATCAAGCATTTACTATTTAGTAATGTTAGCACTTGCTATCCAGCACTTACTAATATTAACACTTCCTATTTAGTACTATCCAGCACTTACTGTTTAGTACTATCTAGCATTGGTAATATTAGCACTTAGTACTATATAGCACTTAGTAATATTAGCACTTACTAATAGTACTATCTAGCACTTAGTAATATTAGCACTTACTAATAGTACTAAACTAGCAATTAGTAATATTCACACTTAGTACTATCTAGCATTTAGTAAAATATTTAGCACTTAGTACTATGTAAACATATTTAGTACTATTTAGCATATACTATTTAGTACTATCTAGAATTTACAATAATACTTAGCATCTAGTACTATTTAGCATTTAGTATTATCTAGCACTTACTGATATTTGGCACTACTACTAGTAGTTAGGACTTAGAAATTGAGTGATAAAACTTAGAAAAATAATGATGGCACTCTAAGTTTTAAATAACTTATAGTTTTTTGTTTGCTGTCTAGGTTTAAATAATACTGATTGTTGATTGATTTTGTAGGCAGAATTCTTCCTTAATTTCAAGGAGGAGCATCCTTCCATAGATACTGGTTTCCGTTCTTTTCAGAATTTGAAGCCCTATTTCATTTAAAAACTGAAGGAAAGGAATACCTGTTGTTGTATTTACCATACAAGAATAGACTTGTTCCGACTAGTAGTGAATTCCATGTAGTAGAATAGCACATTGTTGCATGGAGATATGTGTGATTGCTTATGCAAGGTTTGTAGGCCCCAAGGGGAGGACACGTGTGTTGCCCACACCAACTGTTGTTCTTCTATGTCTAAAAAGTGGCATTCGACGGTATGTCCAAAGGAAGAGGATGCTGAATGGCACAAGCTTGAATGCTTATTGTGCAAATGTGACAAGTACCCACAACCGTTGTTTTGCCCATGTGAGTTGGATGATGCAAATGGTGAATTGATAAGATGGAATATGTATGAATATGTCACTGAGGATACTGAAAAAGGTGATGCAAAGAAAAGAATAAAATTTTTATACAAGAAAACTTCTCCATCCATCATCATCCCTCAATGCTTGCAACACTTAAATGTGTTTATCACTCACTTCTATAGTTACTCGCAACACTCTCAATTCAAAGAGTGTACCACAAATTTTCCTGATGATGTGGGGCTTTCAGTTGTTGACTTGATAGAGAACTATACATTCAAACTGTAGAATAAGGTTCAATCAATGCATTGGCATAATGACCAAGTGACTATCTTGGTTCATATTTGCTATTGGAAGGAGACGAGCGAGATGAAAAAGCAATCCATCTTTTACATTTCAGATGAAAAAGAACATGACACACTATTTGTGTAGCATTGCTTTATGCTCCACCATCAATGGTTAGTGTCTAAAGGCTTGAAGTTTAAAAGATATTGGGGTTGGTCAGATGGAGCATCTCAGTTCAAGGCCGCTTGCCCATTTTACTTTGTTGCAAGGTAAGACATTGGACACTGGACACTGCCCCCTTATTTTCTACATCACGCTGAAGATGTTGCATATTTTAAAATGCAATATATCTTTTGTTTGTTATGCTAGTTATTGCTCTTTGACTAGCATTTGGATGATGTGGAACTTTTTCAAAAGTAGTCATGGTAAGGGAGAACATGATGGGGCTGGTGCAGTCATAAAGCATGCACTAACCAGTGAGCAATTGGATGTAAATGGTGCAAAGCTACAAAATGCACATGATGTTGTGGAATGGTTGGCATGGAAGATGGGAGATGATTCTAAACAAAGGCTCTTCATAGAAGTAAAGGTTGATGATGTTGATAGGTCTAAAGCATGGAACTGCCAGACCATCAAAGGGAAGTCATTCAACACACTGCATATTGGGTTTTAGTAACAAAGATCCCACATAAGCCTTTTTTAGACATTCGTCATGCTTTTGCTCATTCTGCATAGATGAAACATGGGATAAGTGCACCAATTTATCTCATACAAGCCCATGGACCTTGAACAGTGGGTGACCATTTTATAGTACTACGGTCCCCTACAAACGAAGATAATGAAAATTATTATGTGGTGCTATGCTCAAAATCAAAACAATCCTCATAGAGCAAGAGATGGATGGCTGGGGTAATGTCTTCAACATAAGGGATCAAGTGGTTTCTGGAATCCTTTATGCAAAAATCCCAAAATGCAAAAGCAGTTATGCATTACTGAAAGATGCACCTCCTGCTATAGTGAGTGCTGATACGGTGTTGGCAATAAAGTTCCAAATGTTGCAAGTAAAGCACAAGGTTAAAGGCCAAAGAACGGTGTATGTGTACCCCAGGAGTTGCACGAACGAATCTTGGCAAACATTTCTCTATAAGAACTGTTGATGAGCATGTATTTTTGCGATGGTTCTTACATATTTTTGTGCACATTTTGTATTTTTAGCTGCCCCTTTGGGGGCTAATTTTTGTAATACAAAGGCATCTTGTCTTCACAAAAAAATTTTAAAAAGTTAAGTGTGTTTTTTTTCAGTACATTGATTAAATGGGAGTGTTTCCATGCCAAGTGAATATGGGATAAATGAGACAAATAATTAAAATCAAGTGTTGAAATGGGACAAATGAATATGCATCTACTAGTAAAGAAAAGGAATCCAAAAATTGTGCAAGTGTACTGATAGTGGAGCTAGGAAACAAATCTTTTCATAACATGACTTATTTGTTTCTCTCGGGGATGCTCCGGTACTGCTGTCATATCATACTATTAGCCCTATTTTTTCGTGATTGTGTACTATTGTAGTAATTTTTGTAGTTCATATTAAGTGTGTTCTATTGGCACATCATACTACTTATTACTATTTGGTTAGTACAATTTAGTACTATGTGCTACTATCTTAAGTAACTCATCTACTATTAATTGAGAGAGAGAGAGAGATTGAGATATATATATATATATATATATAGAGAGAGAGAGAGAGAGAGAGAACCATTGTATTGTCATATCATACTACTTAGTACTATTTGGTTAGTACTATGTGATACTACGTAGTACTATCTTAAGTAGCACATTTGCTATCAATTGAGAGAGAAAGAGAGAGAAAGAAAGAAAGAAAGAAACTATTATTATCATCCTCTGGGGGACTGAAATCGACCCATGGGACCCAATGGAATGTTACAAAAAGTATCCTTCTTTGAAGAAGGGTGGAGTGTACAGCTAGCATGTTGCTACCGATGTAATACATTGGTCACGGTATGCAAGGAGCTTGGTAATGTAATTGCCCAAGGCTACGAGGTGAGGATAGGAAAGCAAGCTCTCCAAACTGTTGTGATGCTGCGTGACATTGCTGAAATCTTCTCTTAGATGCTCATATCGCGGACATGTCAAAAGAACATGTGCCTCATTTTCCACTTCATCTAAGTTGCATAGTTGGCAGAGTCTTTGCTCCCTTGATACTCCTTCCCATGCTTTTGTCTCCACTTCTAGGGAGTGTGATCGAGTTCGGATGATTGCGATGCTTCTTCTTGTCCTGAGAGAGATAGGTGTGCATATATATTTGTGTGCTTTGTTCTCTTTCTGAGAGTATGTGGTCCAATAGTTGGGGTTGATATTCTCAAGAGAGAGAGAGAGAGAGAGAGAGAGAGAGACAACCTTGTCCTACTGTCATATCATATTTTTGTAACGTTGTTCCTCTTTTTAATATATTGCACTTATAATTGAAAATGAGCCATACAAAACCATATAAAATCATAATGACATATAGAATCAGTCATATGACATTACGGAGCCCAAACGGCTTGGATACAATAGCTTTGCACTGCACTCCACACACCCTAATATACAACCCGGTCAGGCTTGGATACATACAGCAACTCTACGGCATTGCACTCCACACACCCCAATATACTATGTTCTAGGAAGGAACGACCCTAAAACGTAAAAGTTTTCAGCCCTTCTTTCTCACCATCCTCCTTAGTAGCCAATGCGAGGGACTATTGTCTCGAACATCCAAAGTTGCTATTTCTTCTGGGCCGTACCCTGCATCTATAAGGTCTCTGAAGATGTTATCAGCCCTTTTTGCAATTCCATCCTGTAGCTCTAGAGCAGAAGAGTATACATCTCTATTACACATTGATGGATCTATAATGCCAATCAAAAACAGCCAACTATATGAGCACCATAACAGACATGACACATGATTCCTTAGCTTAGACCTGACTAATACTTAGTATTATTTTATCCAGAACCAAAATTGGTACTGTATGGTTGAGCAAAAAATACCATAAAAGATAATATATAAAAAAGGACTATATATTTTATTGCATCGACATTGGCTATTTATGCATTGGTTAAAACAAGGGCTCACCTAGTACTTTTATCAGCAAACACTAGTACCATTTAACAGCACCAATACCATGTTAGAACACTAGTACATTTATCAGCTCACCATTAATTTTATCAGCAAAGTAACCAGCAAAGTCTGTATTACAAAGTAACCAGTACAAGTCTGTATTTAGAAAGTAACAACATCTGTATTCATCAATGTACAAGTCTTTTACAATCTGGCCTTTAAGGCCTAGTGTATGGTGGGTATTGGTTCACATAAGGATTATGCCTAAGAATCTGTTGGCTCATCTCATGTGGAAGGTAAGGCTATTCTTTGTTGGATGATAAACCAGTCCATGAGCTTTGGATCTTCAGCTAACAATGAAAGGACAACATCAACACATCCCATGTCAGCATAATCTGCAGAGAAGACTTCAACAAATAATTTGGCCAGATGCTTACCACGAGCAGCTACAATGCGCTCAATCACATGACCTTGATAAGGGTATCTCACTATAAAGGCAAGAACACTTTCTCTAGCATTTGCTAAATCCAATAAGTATGGGAGCAACTGATTTGATAGCTCATCATCATTAGGATCTCCATCATAGGCGAAAGGAGTTATGTAGGAACTAGGTGGATTTAATACTACTTTCAAAGGAGTGTCGTCAGCAAGGAGTGTGTTCATGGGATCTCCTACCCCGCTGCCCTCTCCCCTCCTCTCCCTACCTCCCTGTTGCCCTCTCCCCTCCTCTCCCTACCGCCCACTGCCCTCTCCCCTCCTCTCCCTATCCACTCATTGCCCCTCCTTCCTCTCCCCCTTCTCCCTCTACTCCCCGCTCCTCCTACCCCACCTCCCTTCCCTCCCCCGCTCCTTCCTTCTGCCATTGCCTCTGCTTCACCACCTCCCTCCCTCCCCCTCACCCCTCTTCATCCCCTGATGGAACAAGAGAGAGATTTTCTCTCTCTGTCAGTAGGTTGTCGGACAGACAAAGCATCCTCATGTTTGTGTTGGCCCTTCCACCTTGATTGACAAATGGGTTCCCAATCAACCAATCCTCGACTGCTCCATTGGCTGCAAAAAAAGTCACCTTTTTTCAAAGACGAGCTTCAGCAGCTCAAGACAGACTAAGAGAAGGAGTATGCCACATCACTCTTTACTCGCACCCATGGTTCCCACCCCTCTAGGCTACACGCTAAGGATTGGATGCTTTCGGCTTTACTTGGAGACCTCGCAGTGCACCTCACCGATGTTCGCTTGCTCAGACGAGGGTTCTTCCAAGTGGTATTTGATTCTCTAGAGGCAATAGGTTCAGTACTTAGGGCTAGTCCTTTAGCATTGAGCTCCAAGAGGATCTTTTTGACACCCTTCACTTTGGGTTTTGATCCAGTAGAGGAAGATAGCAGGGTTACCTCACTTTTCATCAGGTTCCCTAGCCTTCCTCAAGTCTACCATCGACTCTTACCATCCATAGGAGCCACTTTTGTGTTGGTCACAGAGATCCCCTCCCTCCCTGGCATGCCCTCTTCAGTGGTAGAGGCTGTCAGATCGGATGGGGTGCCACGAGTTAGGGTCATCATCTTTGACCTTGATATTACAGATGATCACATTATGCTTCAGTGACCAGATGGTTCCTTTTTTTGACAGAGCGTCGAGGTTGCTGGGAGACATGATTAGTGCAGGATTTGCAAGACCCTTGTGCACTTCACCAAGGATGGCCCCAAGAAGAAGAAAAGGCCCAAATGGTTTATTCCACCTTCTCATCCTACTTCTACATGTGCTACCAAAGCCCCCCGTTCTTGCCCAGGACCTTTGGGACTAGCCCCTAGACTTGGACCCTCTTCTTCAGTGCGCACAATATGATCAGTACCCTATTGGATGCCTATGAGGGTTGCTGACACTCTGCCACCTCTATGAGGCACCTCGGACCATTCTTAGTTACAAGCACTTCAGTCCCCCCACCTACTCATCACGAGGGGCAACCCATTTCTTCAGGTCCTATCACTGATGTGCCTAATCAGCCCCCTCATTCTGTTAGGCACACTTCACCTCTTGATAGAGTAAGGGGGTTTTTACTCCTTCCCCCTTGGGTGCAGGGATTCTTCGCACTCCTATGCTAGTTCCAGCCTACAAAAACTCTTTTGCAGTACTGGCAGATTTGGCAGAGTTTGAGACAGAGGAGTTTGTACCCTCTACCTTAGGGGAGCCAGTTATTGGGATTTCGTTGGACAAGGTTTCCACCTCTGCTGGAGTGGGTTTTCTTTCACTAATTGATTTCCCTCCACTTGATAAGAGGACTCTTTCATAGGAGAGGATTTTCTCCACCACCAGGTCGGGTAGGACCTTTCACCCAGCCTCCTCCCATCGATGATGATTATTAGTTGGAATGTTCAGGGCCTTGGTGGTATACCTCATCACCACCGTAGGTAGCTGATTCATAACCAACTCCATCCAGGTGTTTTAGGTGCTCTCATTGATATACTTATGCTCCAAGAGCATAAGCTAGATGGTAGAGATTGTGCCAAGTCAGGTAAGCTTCTTTCTGGCCATACTTTTTGGTCACCTGCCTTGGGCACCAGGGGCGGTATTTGCATTTCTATCTCTTCCTCGATGCTCCCCTTGGTCATTGGACATGGAGTCATAGTCCCCTCTAGAGCACAGTGGGTTATTTTGATGATTGGCGGGCGTAAGGTTGGCTTCCTTTACCTTTATGCACCCAACTTGAGAGGGGATCGTGTCCTCCTTTGGAAGGAGTTGCTCTCTTGGTCACATATTGTAGATTCTTGGATTATTGGGGGCGATTTCAACATGGTTGAAATGCCTTCAGACAAAAGAGGGGGTAGAGAAGGTGGCATTCACTCCCTGAAGAGAGCAGCATGGGATGCCTTCTTGTTTCTATTCAGTGGCAAAGATATTTAGTATGATGATGCTTTTCACACTCAGCCATAGTCTCTTTTGTTTTCTTGGTTGAACAGGAGAGTAAGGAGGCCTATCCATGAACAAATTGACAGATTTTATGTGGATGATTGGGCACTGAGATAGGACAATATGCATTAGTGTAGGGGTGTCCACTTCAGATCATTTTTTGGTTGTTTTAGTGGTTTCACAGCCTCAGGCGAGAGGCCGCTCTCCCAGTATCAGGTTTTGCTCCCGTGTGCCAAACTTTCATTATCCAAAACATGTAATCATTTATTTTAACTCTATCAAGAACTAGAAGTGAGTGAGATTTGCCAAATTTGGAAAATTTGACAATTCTGATGTTAGTTGTTTGTATAGTGATTTTCGATGGAATTAGCGACTAAAAGATATGTGTTAATATTGATGGTAATATTGACAGTAATACCGATGCTATTGATGGCCAAAACTCTAGCCTAGGATGCATCACTTTCATTCTACATGTTCTCATATTCATATCCCTTACTATCATCCCTCCAAAACTTGCACCCCACATCCTACTTCAAAGTCCTAGCTACGTAGAGGAGGAGGACACCCAAAAAACAAAATTAAAAAATTTTGGACTTCTCTAAAGTCCAATTTCAAAACTAGACTAAAAAAAAGGCCAAAAATCCTGAATACACTCCTAATGTTGTTTTTAAAGCAAACTTTAAAAACCAAAGTTTAATGAAAATACCAACTACTTGATGAGATTACCAACTACTTAAACATTAATAGATTGATCAATTCTCTTGCAAAGGTGGTATACATATATACTGTCTTGGTGTAGAAATATGCCCTTAAGTATAAAGTCAAATCAATAAACAATGGATGTAAAATTATAGAGCCATAAGAGCCACATATGATGAGAATTTGCCACTCAAAAATAAACTATACTATAAATTCTAATATGATCTACTCAGCCCCACCATGCTTGTTGTAGAGATTACAAAATAAGATTATTAACTAAATTATTACACAGATTGAGATATGCCACATAGGTCAAGACCACAAAGGTTGAGATATATTACCACACAGGCCGAGACCACATAGGTCAAGATATGGTACCACGCAGGCCGAGCTCACACATGTCATGATGGATTGCATAAAATAATAGGCTCATTAAATAGATGAGCTATGAGTTTCTAAGGTGAAGCTATGAGACACGGAACTAATACAAGAAGATCTATCAAGAGATGGTAACACACGCCTTCTATATACTAGCATGTGACGAGCCAGTTGATATCTTATGAAGACTAGAAGTTTTCATCATTAGTCTCCCTTATCTACTCAACAACCCACTCTTCCGTTGACTCCACATCTATATCCTCAATATAAATATAATGAAGGAAGAAATTCAAGCACTCGGAGATTGTTTGTTCATAATTTTTTTGTGAGGCCCTTATTGTTTCTTTAGCATCCACATCAAATCGCCCATACCAAGTGCTGCAATAACGACAATTACTTAAGAAGTCTATCAGGTCTTGTTGTGCTTTTATCATATTTAATAAAAGTGTTTTTCTCTCTGATATCTTCAAAGTTTCCTCCACCTCTGCTGCAAATTAAATTTGTCTCTCTCCATCTGAGTCAATGGAGAGCCTTCTCAAATTCTAGCATCTCTCCTTGCTGATTGATCAACAATCCATTGACTATTAATTCCTAACTCCACATCTCCTACGATATGCTATACATCCATGGGTGGGGAGATGGAAGAAGAAAGTGTTTGCAAAGGACTAGGATGGAGTAGTACTTCACTGCCTCAATGTGGAGGTAGTGAAGTGGAGAGAATAAAGAGAGACGATGAGAGAATGGGTGTACACTCAAGTATATTCACATAGAGGAGATGAGGATGGGTGAGTGAAGTGAAAGGTTTAGAACAAAGTCAGTGGATCATTGGGAATTGATACTTGGAAGCAAATGCTCTACTTTTAGTGAATGGAGAATTGAGAATGCTCTACTTTCAGTGAGTGAAGCATTGGGAATCGGTACTTGGAAGTGAATGCTCTACTTTAAGTGAGTGGAGCATTGGGAATCAATACTTCAATGAAAGGTTACAAACATATTTTTCTCATCACACATTTAATATTTCCTAAGTCACATCATCGATCAAAGTGGCTATTACAAAATACATTATTTTATTCCAAAACATTGAATATTTAAAGCTCTTGCTCTTCAGTATCAAGAATAGACCCTTTCTACAAGGTCCTAACTAATACAGAATACATTATTTTATTCCAAAATCACTTTTACATTGAATATTTAAAGTTCTTTCTCTTAAGTACCAAGCACAGACCCTTGAATACCAAGTTCCTAATAGGCTACTCTAGGTGCTCTAAAGGATTAGGATCTGCTCTAGAGGATTAGGGTCCTTGCCACTCTTTAAGCTTTTGGGCTTAGGCTCTTTGCTTGTGTATCCCACCTGCTCCACTTTATTTGACTTTGAGGGTTGGGATCCTCACCAGTCTTCCCACTTTTATTTTTAGTCTCTTTGCTTAATATCCTAGGTGCTCCACTTCCCTAGCCTTCATCTAAGACTTTGGATGGCTTACGAGGTTTTAGTTTCTCTACACTTTCCACTTCTATAGCCTTCATCTAAGACTTTGGATGGCTTACGGGGTTTTAATTTCTCTACACTTTCCACAGCCTTACTCTAAGACTTTGGATGGCTTACGGGGTTTTAATTTCTCTACACTTTCCACTTCTATAGCCTTCCCTTTGCTTTTGATGTAGTGGACTACTTCTTGCCTCTGACCCTCTTGTATGACAAATGGAACCTCCTTTGCTCTCTGTGATACTAAATCACTCTTCCTCTTCATGCGTAGTTCAAGCATGTGATCCCCACTAGATGAAGAGCTATCCACCTCCTCATTACTTGCACTAGAGTCATCAACCTCTAAGTCACCTCTTTATATTCTCCTCTCTCTTCTTTGAAACTTTCATGTTCAAAGACCATAGTACAATTGTAAAGTGCATCAAATATACTGTATTTGATGGGGTTATCAATGATATTTACATCAATACCTTGGAATGTAGTTTTTCAACTAAAAAACCCATTTGATACAATCCTACCATCCATCCATCATTCAATAGGTGGGATACCATCTTATCTATAAATTCAGGGTGCTTTGGCTTTCGATAGTCCACCATTGATGTATCTAGTTTAGTCTTTTCTTCCTCTTTGTAATAAAGCTCCATAGGGTTTGCAAGAAGTTGAATTAAAGGACCGAAACCCCTATTAAGAAGAAAATCAAGTATGGATTCAAGACTTGAATACCATTTCCTTCTAGCATGATCAAGTCATAGCACAACACTACACCATGAAAGATTTTTGTAAGTGGATATCCAATTGACGTTAAATTGGCAAAGAGGGGATCCCTTTGTGCTTTTGACACAAACATGACTAGCATTGATCTTTTATTATCTTCCAAAGGGTCATGTATGATAAAATTTACAAGGTCAACTATCTACGCCACTCCAAAGTCATGCAACTCATCCAAGATAAACACACATGGCTTATCCCATGCATCACTGCTCATTGCCATGAAGCATTCTATATCAATTCCATGAACGAGTACATATTTTTCATCCTCTTTTGATAAGAGGACGTCATAAGAGAAGCTAAAGGTTGAACCAGCTGTGCTACTATAGTACTTTGCAAGTTTAGCTCCAAGGTATTCTTCTTGATCTCTGCATACTCTTTCTCCAAAATCTTTGGCATATTTCCTTAGCAATATTAGCACTTAGTAAGTACTCTTCAATACTATCTAGCACTTAGTAATATTAGCACTTACCATTCAATACTAATAGTACTATGTAGCACCTAGTAATATCACACTTACCCTCTAGCACTTGCTATTTAGTACTAATAGTACTATAGATCAAGCATTTACTATTTAGTAATGTTAGCACTTGCTATCCAGCACTTACTAATATTAACACTTCCTATTTAGTACTATCCAACACTTACTGTTTAGTACTATCTAGCATTGGTAATATTAGCACTTAGTACTATATAACACTTAGTAATATTAGCACTTACTAATAGTACTATCTAGCACTTAGTAATATTAGCACTTACTAATAGTACTAAACTAGCAATTAGTAATATTCACACTTAGTACTATCTAGCATTTAGTAAAATATTTAGCACTTAGTACTATGTACACATATTTAGTACTATTTAGCATATACTATTTAGTACTATCTAGAATTTACAATAATACTTAGCATCTAGTACTATTTAGCATTTAGTATTATCTAGCACTTACTGATATTTGGCACTACTAGTAGTAGTTAGGACTTAGAAATTGAGTGATAAAACTTAGAAAAATAATGATGGCACTCTAAGTTTTAAATAACTTATAGTTTTTTGTTTGCTGTCTAGGTTTAAATAATACTGATTGTTGATTGATTTTGTAGGCAGAATTCTTCCTTAATTTCAAGGAGGAGCATCCTTCCATAGATACTGGTTTCTGTTCTTTTCAGAATTTGAAGCCCTATTTCATTTAAAAACTGAAGGAAAGGAATACCTGTTGTTGTATTTACCATACAAGAATAGACTTGTTCCGACTAGTAGTGAATTCCATGTAGTAGAATAGCACATTGTTGCATGGAGATATGTGTGATTGCTTATGCAAGGTTTGTAGGCCCCAAGCGGAGGACACGTGTGTTGCCCACACCAACAGTTGTTCTTCTATGTCTAAAAAGTGGCATTCGACGGTATGTCCAAAGGAAGAGGATGCTGAATGGCACAAGCTTGAATGCTTATTGTGCAAATGTGACAAGTGCCCACAACCGTTGTTTTGCCCATGTGAGTTGGATGATGCAAATGGTGCATTGATAAGATGGAATATGTATGAATATGTCACTGAGGATACAGAAAAAGGTGATGCAAAGAAAAGAATAAAATTTTTATACAAGAAAACTTCTCCATCCATCATCATCCCTCAATGCTTGCAACACTTAAATGTGTTTTCACTCACAACTTCTATAGTTACTTGCAACACTCTCAATTCAAAGAGTGTACCAATAATTTTCCTGATGATGTGGGGCTTTCAATTGTTGACTTTATAGAGAACTATACATTCAAAGTGTAGAATGAGGTTCAATCAATGCATTGGCATAATGACCAAGTGACTATCTTGGTTCATATTTGCTATTGGAAGGAGGCGAGTGAGATGAAAAAGCAATCCATCTTTTACATTTCAGATGAAAAAGAACATGACACACTATTTGTGCAGCATTGCTTTATGATATCCACCATCAATATTTGGTGTCTAAAGGATTGAAGTTAAAAGATACTGGGGTTGGTCAGATGGGGCAACATCTCAGTTCAAGGCCGCTCGCCCATTTTACTTGTTGCAAGGTAAGACATTGGACACTGGACACTGCCCCCTTATTTCTACATCACGTTGAAGATGTTGCCTATTTTAAAATGCAATATATCTTTTGTTTGTTATGCTAGTTATTGCTCTTTGACTAGCATTTGGATGATGTGGAACTTTTTCAAAAGTAGTCATGGCAAGGGAGAACATGATGGGGCTGGTGCAGTCATAAAGCATGCACTAACCAGTGAGCAATTGGATGTAAATGGTGCAAAGCTACAAAATGCACATGATGTTGTGGAATGGTTGGCATGGAAGATGGGAGATGATTCTAAACAAAGGCTCTTCATAGAAGTAAAGGTTGATGATGTTGATAGGTCTAAAGCATGGAATTGCTAGACCATCAAAGGGAAGTCATTCAACACACTGCATATTGGGTTTTAGTAACAAAGATCCCACATAAGCCTTGTTTAGACATTCGTCATGCTTTTGTTCATTCTGCATAGATGAAACATGGGATAAGTGCACCAATTTATCTCATGCAAGCCCATGGATCTTGAACAGTGGGTGACCATTTTGTAGTACTACGGTCCCCTACAAACGAAGATAATGAAAATTATTATGTGGTGATGTGCTCAAAATCAAAACAATCCTCATAGAGCTAGAGAACGGTGTATGTGTACCCCAGGAGTTGCACGAACGAATCTTGGCAAACGTTTCTCTATAAGAACTGTTGATGAGCATGTATTTTTGCAATGGCTCTTACATATTTTTGTGCACATTTTGTATTTTTAGCTGCCCATTTGGGGGCTGATTTTTGTAATACAAAGGCATCTCTTCTTCACAAATTTTTTTTGAAAAGTTAAGTGTTTTTTTTTTCAGTACATTGATTAAATGGGAGTGTTTCCATGCCAAGTGAATATGGGACAAATGAGACAAATGTTTAAAATCAAGTGTCTAAATGGGACAAATGAATATGCATCTACTAGTAAAGAAAAGGAATCCAAAAATTGTGCAAGTGTAGTGATAGTGGAGCTAGCAAACAAATCTTTTCATAACATGACTTATTTGTTTCTCTCGGGGATGCTCCGCAGTGAGGAACTTTAATAGTTTTTAGTACTATTAGTTTTAATCGTGTATTATTATATTATTACTATTAGGTACTACTGTCATATCATACTATTAGCCCTATTTTTTCGTGATTGTGTACTATTGTAGTAATTTTTGTAGTTCATATTAAGTTTGTTCTACTGTCATATCATACTACTTATTACTATTTGGTTAGTACTATTTAGTACTACGTGCTACTATCTTAAGTAACTCATCTGCTATTAATTGAGAGAGAGAGAGAGAGAGAGAGAGAGAGAGAGAGAGAGAGAGAACCATTATATTGTCATATCATACTACTTAGTACTATTTGGTTAGTACTATGTGATACTATGTAGTACTATCTTAAGTAGCACATTCGCTATCAATTGAGAGAGAAAGAGAGAGAGAGAGAGAGAACCTTGTCCTACTGTCATATCATATTTTTGTAACGTTGTTCCTCTTTTTAATATATTGCATTTATAACTCAGAATGAGCCATACAAAACCATATAAAATCATAATGAGACATATAGAATCAGTCATATGACATTACGGAGCCCAAATGGCTTGGATACAACAGCTTTGCGCTGCACTCCACACACCCTAATATACAACCCGGTCAGGCCTGGATACATACAGCAACTCTACGGTGTTGCACTCCACACACCCCAATATAGTATGTTCTAGGAAGAAACGACCCTAAAATGTAGAAGTTTTCAGCCCTTCTTTCTCACCATCCTCGTTAGTAGCCAATGCGAGGGGCTGTTGTCTCGGACATCCAAAGTTGCTATTTCTTTTGGGCCATACCCTGCATCTATAAGGTCTCTGAAGATGTTATCAGCCCTTTTTGCAATTCCATCGTGTAGCTCTAGAGCACATCTCTATTACACATTGATGGATCTATAATGCCAATAAAAAACATCCAACTATATGAGCACCATAACAGACATGACACATGATTCCTTAGCTTAGACCTGACTAACACTTAGTATTATTTTATCCAGAACCAAAATTGGTACTGTATGTTTGAGCAAAAAATACCATAAAAGATAATATATAAAAAAGGACCATATATTTTATTGCATCGACATTCGCTATTTATGCACTGGTTAAAACAATGGCTCACCTAGTACTTTTATCAGCAAACACTGGTACCATTTAATAGCACCAATACCATATAAGAACACTAGTACATTTATCAGCTCACCATTAATTTTATCAGCAAAGTAACCAACAAAGTCTGTATTACAAAGTAACCAGTACAAGTCTATATTTAGAAAGTAACAACATCTGTATTCATCAATGTACAAGTCCTTTACAATCTGGCCTTTAAGGCCTAGTGTATGGTGGGTATTGGTTCACATAAGGATTATGCCTAAGAATCTGTTGGCACATCTCATGTGGAAGGTATTCTATTCTTTGTTGGATGATAAACCAGTCCATAAGGCAGGAACACTTTCTCTGGAATTTGCTAAATCCAATAAGTATGGGAGCAACTGATTTGATAGCTCATCATCATTAGGATCTCCATCATAGGCGAAAGGAGTTAGGTAGGAACTAGGTGGATTTAATACTACTTTCAAAGGAGTGTCGTCAGCCAGGAGTGTGTTCATGGGATCTCCTACCCCGCTGCCCTCTCCCCTCCTCTCCCTACCCCCTTGTTGCCCTCTCCCCTCCTCTCCCTACCCCCCGTTGCCCTCTCCCCTCCTCTCCCTACCCACCTGTTGCCCCTCCTTCCTCTCCCCCTTCTCCCTCTACTCCCCGCTCCTCCTACCCCACCTCCCTTCCCCTCCCCCGCTCCTTCCTTCTACCACTGCCTCTACTTCACCACCTCCCTCCCTCCCCCTCACCCCTCTTCATCCCCTGACGGAACAAGAGAGAGATTTTCTCTCTATGTCAATAGGTTGTCGGACAGACAAAGCATCCTCATGTTTGTGTTGGCCCTTCCACCTTGATTGACAAATGGGTTCCCAATCAGCGACTGCTCCATTGGCCGCAAAAAAAGTCACCTTTTTTCAAAGATGGGCTTCAGTAGCTTAAGACAGACTAAGAGAAGGAGTATGCCACCTCACTCTTTGCTCGCATCCATGGTTCCCACCCCTCCAGGCTACAGGCTAAGGATTGGATGCTTTCGGCTTTACCTGGAGACCTCGCAGTGCACCTCACCGATGTTCGTTTGCTTAGACAAGGGTTCTTCCAAGTGGTATTTGATTCTCCAGAGGCAATAGGTTCAGTACTCAGGGCTAGTCTTTTGGCATTGAGCTCCAAGAGGATCTTTTTGACACCCTTCACTTTGGGTTTCGATCTAGTAGAGGAAGATAGCAGGGTCACCTCACTTTTCATCAGGTTCCCTAGCCTTCCTCAAGTCTACCATCGACTCTTACCATCCATAGGAGCCACTTTTGTGTTGGTCACAGAGATCCCCTCCCTCCCTGGCATGCCCTCTTCAGTAGCAGAGGCTGTCAGATCGGATGGGGTGCCACGATTTCTGACCCTGATATTACAAAGGATCACATTACATTACCCTGATCTCTGCCATGATCTCTGTAATATCAAGGTCATCATCTCTGACCTTGATATTACAGATGATCACATTATGCTTCAGTGACCAGATGGTTCCTTTTTTTGACAGAGCATCGAGGTTGCTGGGAGACATGATCAGTGCAGGATTTGCAAGACCCTTGTGCAGTTCACCAAGGATGGCCCAAGGAAGAAGAAAAGGCCCAAACGGTTTATTCCACCTTCTCATCCTACTTCTACACGCGCTACCAAAGCCCCCCGTTCTCACCCAGGACCTTTGGGACCAGCCCCTAGACCGCCCCTAGACCTGGACCCTCTTCTTCAGTGCGCACAGTATGATCAGTACCCTATTGGATGCCTATGAGGGTTGCTGACACTCTGCCATCTCTACGAGGCACCTCGGACCATTCTCAGTTACAAGCACTCCAGTCCCCCCACCTACTCATCATGAGGGGCAACCCATTTCTTCAGGTCCTATCACTGATGTGCCTGATCAGCCCCCTCCTTCTGTTAAGCACACTTCACCTCTTGATAGAGTAAGGGGGTTTTTACTCCTTCTCCCTTGGGTGTAGGGATTCTTCACACTCCCATGCGAGTTCCTGCCTACAGAAACTCTTTTGCAGTACTGGCAGATTTGGCAGATTTTGAGACAGAGGAGTTTGTACCCTCTACCTTGGGGGAGCCAGTTATTGGGATTCCATTGGACAAGGTTTCCACCTCTATTGGAGTGGGTTTTCTTTCACTAATTGATTTCCCTCCACTTGATAAGAGGACTCTTTCACAGGAGAGGATTTTCTCCACCACCAGGTCGGGTAGGAACTTTCACCCGGCCTCCTCTCGTCGATGATGATTATTAGTTGGAATGTTCAGGGCCTTGGTGGTATACCTCATCACCACCGTAGGTAGCTGATTCATAACCAACTCCATCCATGTGTTTTAGGTGGTCTCATTGATATACTTATGCTCCAGGAGCATAAGCTAGATGGTAGAGATTGTGCCAAGTCAGGTAAGCTTCTTTCTGGCCATACTTTTTGGTCACCTGCCTTGGGTACTAGGGGCGGTATTTGCATTTCTATCTCTTCCTCGATGCTCCCCTTGGTCATTGGACATGGAGTCATAGTCCCCTCTAGAGCACAGTGGGTTATTTTGATGATTGGCGGGCATAAGGTTAGCTTCCTTTACCTTTATGCACCCAACTTGAGAGGGGATTGTGTCCTCCTTTGGAAGGAGTTGGTCTCTTGGTCACATATTGCAGATTCTTGGATTATTGGGGGCGATTTCAACATGGTTGAAATGCCTTCCGACAAAAGAGGGGGTAGAGAAGGTGGGATTCACTCCCTGGAGAGAGCAGCATGGGATGCCTTCCTGTTTCTATTCAGTGGTAGAGATATTTGGTATGATGATGCTTTTCACACTCAGCCACAGTCTCTTCTGTTTTCTTGGTTGAACATGAGAGTAAGGAGGCCTATCCATGCACAGATTGATAGATTTTATGTGGATGATTGGGCACTGAGATGGGATAGTATGCATTAGTGTAGGGGTGTCCACTTCAGATCATTTTTTGGTTGTCTTAGTGGTTTCAGAGCCTTGGGCGAGAGGCCGCTCTGCCAGTATCAGGATTCCAGATGCCTTCTATGCAGAGGAGGGCCTCACAGAGGAAGTTCTATGGATTTTGGATTCTAACATGTAGGGTGGACAACCATCCTCGTTAGATGTGGCTACAGCCCTCACTAATGTTAGCAGCTTTTATCATTCTATTGCTAATATTAGGAGAGATGAGATTCATAGGAGAGAGATTGCCATTCGACAGCAGCTGGCAGCTCTTTAGAGAGAAGAGCAGAAATGGCCTACAGATGCTTGGATTTAGGAGCACGTTGCTACAGCAAGGGCTCATCAGCAAACAGTTTTAGATCAGAGAGCAGAGTATGCCTTTCACACTAGAGAATCTTTCTGGACGCAGATTGGAGGTAGAATCAACAAGCAATTCTTCTCTGCTCTCGACCCTAGACATAGTAGAGAGAGTGTTTCGCAGCTTGTTGACTTAGACGGGATACTTCGGACACATCCAGATGCCATCATGTAGATTGCTTCAGATTACTATGCCTCCCTTCTCACTGCAGATCCTAATTCAGAGGCCGAAGACGATGCTGGATAGGTTATTTGGCAGCATATTCCTATGTTGGTGGATAGAGGTATGAGAGCCTCACTTGATGCATGCTTCACCAACATAGAGTTCAGGACCGCTCTTACTGCCCTTCATAAGGTAGGTGTCCAGGGTTAGATGGGCTTACACCTTTTTTTACTATTTTTTGGGATTAGAATTGGGGATTACGTCACCTCAGCCCTACAAGGCGTTTGGGACTCGGGTGAGATGCCGAACTCACTCTCAAAGGGTCTCATTCATCTAGTCCCAAAATGAGGTTGCAGAAATTTAGTGTCTTAGTGGAGACTGATCACCTTACTGGCACTTTGTATAAGATCTTGGCAAAGGCCATCAGCCTGTGACTATAGCCCCCATCCTGCTAGATCTTATACATGACACACAGACAGGATTTGTCCATGGTAGAAGCATTTTTGATAATATGTTCTCATTTTGGGAAGCTTCTGAGTGGGCTATGCATGAGGGGGGCCATAGATTGGCAATTCTACTCCTGGATTTCAAAAAAGCATATGACAGGGTGGATTGGGGTTTTCTAGAGGGAACCCTTCTTCGTTTTTGGATTTCAGATTTGTGGATTAGAGGGGTTTCTGCTCTTTACAGGTCAGCCCATAGCCAAGTACTCATTGGTGGAGTCAGGGGAGACAAGTTTCAGATATCCAGATCAGTCCGCGACTGGGATGCCCTCTAGCCCCCTTTCTATTCTTATTTGTGGATGAAGCTATGAGCCTCTATATTAGAGCTCAAGCTGATATTTTTGGGTTGAGACTTCCATTGAGACAGGAACATGAGTTGCTGGACAGTGAGCTGGGAAATGACACAGCTACTTTTTTGGATGCCACTCCACAGACACTCACCTCTTTCAGGACAGCCTTGGACTTATTTTGCATTGCAGCAGGGGCTCACATTAACTGGAACAAATCCAATGGTTTCTAGATTAGTGATGAGGACACTCTAGATTGGGGTGCTAATATTGGATTTACTTGGATTCAGAGGGGTGTCTCCATCAGGTATCTTGGATGCCAGGTTGGGGTGGGCATTTCTTCAGCATAGCAGTTTGCTCCCGTGTTGGAGAGCATCAGGAGGAAACTCCCATTTTGGAGTTGGGCCAAACTTGACCTTGCATCCAAAGTGGTGGTTGTAAACCAAGTACTATTGGCTACAGCCTGGTTTGTTTGCTCTTGTTGGTGCCAATCTACAAGTAGTATCACTCAGCTCAAGAGACTTATCAGGAAAATTTTGTGGAGTGGATTAGACGGCACTTCAGATATGATAGCCAGGGTGGCTTGGGAGACTTATTCTAACCACTGAGGAAGGGGGCCTCAATATTATTAATCCAGACTTGCAATGTAGAGCCTTACTCTACAAGATGGTGGTCAAAGATTTGATGCCTGGTCAGGAGCCTTGGAAGGATTTCTTCTTACAGACATGCACACCTTCTCAGGGAGGAGATTGGATGGACATCCCTAGATGGATCTTTACATCAGCCCATCTCAAATCCCCTACTTCCCCTCTCATGGTTGCCACTATGAAAGCTTGGGATAGCTTCAGAAGTACTCTTTGGAGAGTTCCACCCTCCTCTTGTGAAGAAATTGATAGACAGCCTGTCATGTGGAATGATTGCATACTAGATGAGCATGGTAGATCATTGGGCATGTCACATTATATGCAATGGTCTAGATGGGAGTTGGGACCTGCATCCACAGTGGGTGCTTGGAAAGCTTTCAAGATGCTTCCAGAGGATCAGAGAGCTCATTCAGTTAGTCACCTCAAAGGAAGTGCAGCCAGGATACAGCAGATAGATGCAGCCATACCAGTGGAGTGGATGGATACAAACCATTTGCCTATTTCTGAGTCCACCTAGTTGGTTCGAAAATGAGTATCCCTCTGTAGGTTATAGCCTTGTGGGATGCACATGAGGATACCCTTGTCTTTCAGGTTCATGCAGGAGGCAGACTCCACAGATCTTCAGAGGACATTCTTTTGGAGGCTCCTTTTCAGCCTGTTAGGATTGCAGGATACATGGAGATGGGTAACTCATGATGGTATCTTGATCCAGACCCCGTTCTCCTGGCTATTGGATCTTGCAGGCTTTGGCTATATGGAGGTTCCCCTATTAGATCCTTGTAGTGGGATCCAGGGGAATGGGAGTGGATGGTTGCAGGGAACCGAGAGAAGAGCATCCCCTTCTTTTGTTACACGGTTAGAAATGCTAGGAGATTCCAGCTCAATTGTAGGGGCTGGAGGCCCTCTAGAGCTCCTCATTGGGATACTTTTCAGATTTCTACAGAGATGCATAAAAACTATTGGAGGAGACTTTGGAAATCCCTCAGGAATAGGAAAATCACGTTATTCATTTGGCTTACTATTCATGGAAGGATTGCAGTGAACCTATGGAGATCCAGGTTCGAAGTTGACCCTACATTTCCTCGATGCCACTCAACAGTTGAGTCAATGCAGCACTGCCTTTGGGAGTGCACTAAGGCAAAGACAGTTTGGAAGTGTTGCTAGGATACTTTGCACTTTTCATAGAGCACCCTTCTTCATGACTTGGGGATCAGTTGCTTGGTTGTCACTCACTAGTCCACATGCTTTCTTTGAGGGACATGACATGGACACAACTTTCTTTGTTCGATGACATCTTGTGGAGTCATGCTCCCTCCGGGATGTTCCGTTTACTCCATTCAAAGCTCCCCACACTTCTGTAGACACATCTTGGGAGATTCTAGCTAGTATCACAGCATGACATATTTGGAGAGCCAGATGTATAGAGGTTTTAGAAGCCTCCGAGGTTCACCCTTCTCAGACTATGGCTAGTATCTGGGGAGATACTTTACACACTTTGATGGCCATTTACACGAACATATAGGGAACCTCCAAGACTACTACTACTAGGAGGGTTGCTTTTCTCAGAGTCTGGAAGGATTGTCCTTTCTTCTCTGACTCTCCTTCAAGGATGAGGTGGCACAGCCACCACCTAGAATTTTTGTTTGCTCATTCTGAGCCGTTTTTTCTCATGCTTGACATGATGTACTCCCACACTTGAGCTTTTGCTCTGCGGTTTTTTTTCATACTTAATGAAGTACTTTTCTCGGAAAAAAAAAACATGTAGGCATAGGAACATAAAAGTCTTTTCATTTTTAAACAAATTGATTAGAGGTCCCCAACAAAAGCTACAATTGGTCATAGCTCATGGAGTACTATCATCAGCAAGGTATACACCTTTTTACACCACCCGGAAATTCCTCATAGACCTCAAACTATGTGCTTTTAAAGTTGAGCCAATTTACATAAACCATAGCACCCCCTTTAAAGAGAAGAAGTCACGAATAGCTTATTGGCATGCTAAATTTTTTCTAAAGGGGAGGTCCTAGGTTCAAACCCCATCAAATCATGAATAATTAAAAAGCTTTTTTTTCATATAAATTTCAATCAAAGTCAACAATCAAATGACATGTCAGTAGTCAAATTTCAAACAATCAAACCATTACCACATGGTCAATCAATATGTCAACTATCCATGTGGAATTCCCACGTCACTTGGTCTCCATGTGTCACAAAGTGAACGACTATGTGTAAGCCACATCATCAGCTACCACATTCTCTTGTCTATGTGTCTGCTAAGGTTTCACAACTTGTTGGATTCTCAATGACATCCCATTCGAAAAGTTTCAGGGCCCTTGGTTTTGAAAATATGTTGAAAATATCTTAGTAATAGTCCCATTTTGGGCTGACCAAACACATGTTTGGGGTAGTGTAGGAGTGCATAGGCTTAGTGTGAGGGTAGTGGAGGCTAGGCTCAGTTTGAGGGTAGTGGAGGCTTCAAAGTAGGGAAGGAATGTGTATGAGGACAATGTTAGTGGTGTAGGAAGAGGGAGAGTGGAGTATTTACTAATGGGGGAGGAGGCAAAAAACAGCTAGGCTAGGAGACATGTCCAGAGGGTCCTGGTAGGGGAGGAGAAATAAAGGGAAGCCAAGGGAAGGAGGTGCTTCATGGGGGTGAAGTGAGGATAGCATGAGGGGAGAGGTCTTGTTGGTATGGTCAGAGTCTTACTACCCATATAAGGAGGCAAGAGTGAGGGAAAGATGGCATGGGGTGGCCATAGGATGAGGCGGACATATAGGGTGATGTAGAAGAGTGGCCAGGTGGGGCAAGGTGGAGGAGCCCCCAAAGCGAGAGGAGCAACCAAGGAGCAAGTAGTCGAGAGGGAAGGGCAGTGGTAGCAAGACAGGAGATGGGCATGAGAGAGAGAGAGAGAGAGAGAGAGAGAATTAAGCAAAGAGAGTGATAATACTTTTACAAAAAAATCTAAAAAAAGTATTTAAAAAGAAAAAAGAAGGAAATTGAGGTTTAAAAACTTATTAAAAATGGAGAGAGAAAAAGTAGGAGAGGGGTTCATTTTGTTCTTCTATTTTCCACAATAACTTTACAAAGAGAGTAGATAAGTCTTTTTTACAAAAATAGAAAGACCAATTTTTTCTTCTCAAGATGATAATAGGAACGTACAAGGGATGGGGGGACCAAAGAAAGAGAAGCCAATGATTAGATATAAAATCAAGAACATTCCCAACTGGTGGAAATCCTTGTGTAAAGATTTGTGTTGGATATAGGGTAAAGGGGCTAGTAAAGGGGCAGGTGCCTCTCAAATGTCAAAACCCCCCCTTTTTTATCCATGGGAAGACCTTGCAAAGAGGCGTGAAAAAGTGAGAAAATGCTACTAACAATCTCCTATAACAAGTTGAGATAGTCCACATGCGGCATAGTATTGGGCTACCAATGCCTTTGGTATTGGATACTTACATTTTCCACCAAGCTTTTTTTCTAAAAAATTATATTCCTCCAGTATGATTATCCATGCGATGCCTTTACATTTCAAACAAGGTGGGAATGCCACTAAGGCCCTGCCTTATTGTATGTGTAAGTGAAAAGTAGTTGGGTAAATAATTCTAATAACTTGTAAAAGGGAAACGAAAGGTGTAAAGCAAGGAAAGGGAAAGAGAAAAAAGCAAATTAAGGTTAATGAGTGTAGGGAAAGGTGATCAATGAAAAGAGAGTAGAGAAAGGAGGGCCATTAAATATGAGTGGGGATGATCCATTTTGGCAAGAGACCCTCATTTAAATCATATTTAATAAAGGTGGTTTCATCCAAGCTAAAAGACAAAATAATTCTCTATGCCACATGTAAGGTCAAAAACTTAATCCACACAAAGTCACCAAGTCACTTAAGGCCCTTACAAAGAGATAAAAACCTAAACTTAAAGCTCATTCGAATGACCTAAACTACCACCAATCCTAACACTAAGCACTTAATAACGTGGTCAACTTGTCCAAAGAGTAGTAATGAGACAAAAAGAGCCACCATCTCTAGAGAGAAATACTCTCCAAAAGACAAAATCATTTAGGACCTTCACAAGAGGACAAAAAGCTAGCCCTAACAACACATTAGAAAGCCCTTATCCCTAAGATTAAGTAACATTTAAGATGGTCAACTTCACTATATGAACTAACATTTGCAACTTGGACTTGATTAGCAAAAACATAAGTGCATACATCCCTTAGGACCCTTGGAGGGCCCAAGAGATGTATACAACGTTACAAAATTCATTGACTTCATTGAATTATTACAAAACAACAACATTTAATGCAAGGCCAAAGTGATTAAGAGTGTGTATGTGTTTTGTTTTGAGAGCCGGCTTATAATATGCTTGTTGGCTATTATGCATATGGTCTCTGTAAGGGGCACCGTGAAAGTAAAGAAGTTGACAGAATTCCACTATTATTCTTTCACAAAATCGCCCACAATGGCTATACTCGCAAAGCTCAACACAGGAGCTTCCATCCCCGTCCTTGGCCTTGGCACTGTCTCCGACGACTCCCTCAGCCTCCACCTCCGAACAGCTTCCATCTCTTCCGCTATTGACGTATCCCCCCAGCCACTTCGCTTCCCCTCCCATTAATCCTCTCACTCGCACCTTTCTTCCTCGCTTTCCAGATCGGCTACCGTCACTTTGACACCGCAAGCATCTACAACAGCCACGGATTTCTTGGCCAGGCTCTCGTTGATGCCCTCAACGCCGGCATCGTGAAGCGTGAGGATCTCTTTGTCACCTCCAAACTCTGGGCTGGCTTCCGATGCTTACTCAGAGGGCGTGTTGCCCGGCCTTCAAAAATGCCTCAGGCGTCTTTGTTGATGCAGATTCATAATTGTCATCGCCAGACTTGTAGTGGCCGTTTCCTTGAAGCTCTATTTGTCTAGACTCGCTTCTAATGTTTCTACGATTTTCCAGTGAACTGCAACTCGATTACTTGGACCTTTACCTCATTCACACGCCGAATAGATTTAAAGGAGTCGGAATGATACCCAGCCCTGACGATCTTCTCCCTCTGGATGTGAAAGGCACCTGGCGAGCAATGGAGCATTGCTTTAACGAAGGCCTCACGCGGGCCGTCGGCGTAAGCAATTTCTCATCCAAGAAAATTGGGGGCCTATTGGCGTTTGCAGATATCCCTCCAGCAGTGAATCAGGTACATCTAAACTGTAACTCTGCAGGCAAGACTGCCGCCTGATCGAAGATTGGAAACGAATTTGGTGACTTTAGTCTTTGTTTTGGAATTTTGGCTACGATTACGATAATTGCATGACGTAGTTGACAAGGTCTTTGGATTTCTCTGCTTGGTTGTAGCATTAGCTTTATCTTGTATGACTAACTAATACGAGCACCTTTGGCAGGGGGAGATGCATCCGAAGTGGCAGCAGAAGAAACTAAGAGAGACGTGTGGTAGGGCTAACATCCACATCAGCGCTTGGACCCCGTTAGGAGCTCCACATATGCCATGGGGTTCTCTTGCTGTTCCGGATGATCCAAATATCAAGCAGATTGCACTAAAACATGGCAAGAGCCGTGCACGGGTTTCTAGTTTTTGAGGTTAGGAACGCAGACAAATTAAATGTGGCTTGTTCAGGGTGCCTTGGCTAAGGATTGAAAATTTTATTTGCAGGTAGCTTTAAGATGGGGATTGGAGCAGGGAGTGAGTGTCCTCCCTAAGAGCTTTAACAAACAAAGGATGGCAGAAAATTTCCAGGTCTTCGACTGGCAACTTACTGATGAAGATCATCAAATTATTGGGAAAATAGAACAGAAGAAGAATTTCGATGGGCAGTCTCTATGCAATCCTGTCTCTGGTCGTTACAAAAATATTGCAGAACTATGGGATGGAGAAATCTGAGGTCTGATAGTTATTACCAAACTAAGAGATATATGTCCTTTAAAAAACAATTGCCTTTCCATATGAAGGTTTACAAGAACAAAAGGTTATGGAAGCAAGGCATTGAAAGGGAGTCCATTCTCGAACGGCTTTAATTTAGACAGGGAGTCGTGCCAACCAATGGCTTCAATTTAAGGCGATGTGTCCACAAAAATCCTCCATTTGAAATAAATTCCACATTTCCTCGTCTATATTCAATTAATGTTTCATTCAATATATATTGGAATGTTGCACATTTAATGGCATAGGAAAGTATCCATACATAATACCTTAAGAACTATGAATACAAGTAGCATGACCGGTCTACGACGAGTGTTAGAGACCCACTCTATTGGGTCTCAAGGGCAGATCTTAAAATGTTTTTAATTTCAAGTTTCAAGCCCTCCTCCACCATAGGTGCCGCTATGCTCAATTTAATTAATGATTTCGCTACATGAGCATCCATGTGATGTTGACTAAGGGCTCACCAAGGGGCAAAGCATTTGCACACAAATCTCTCTCTCTCTCTCTCTCTCTCTCTCTCTCTCTCTCTCTCTCTCTCTCTCTCTCTCTCTCTCTCTCTCTGTTTATATATATATATATATATATATATTTCACACACACACTCTCTCTTAGACTCTGAGCACAGATAATATTTCTCTCTCCATCACACACTCGCATGGCCTTGAGTGTCTTCCTCACATGCACTCACACAAGCACTCAAACGTTGAGATCCCCCTCACCTTCTCTTTCTCATGTATACCTGCAAATAGGTACATGGATGTGTCATTGTTACGCACTCTCTCTCTTTCATACACAAATACATTCTCTCTTGTAACTATTCCCCTCACACACACGAACACATGTGCATGCATGCATGCATGCACGCACTCTCTCTCTTTCATACACAAATAAATTATCTCTTGTAACTATTCCCCTCCCACACACAAGCACATGCGCATGCATGCACACATCCATAAAAATTTATCTCAAACTTAGGAGACATACCCAAGAAAAACACTCAAATTTAGGCTCGCTCTGCCCTTAGGCTATCAAACGGTAGCTCTTCCCTAAAAAAAGAATATAGACATGCTTATATGTGTGTACATAGCGCGTGTATGTTTCCTTAGGAGACATACCCAAGACAAACACTCAAATTTAGGCTCGCTCTCCCCTTAGGCTATCACATGGCAACTCTTCCCTAATAAAATAATAGAAGTAAATATAGACATGCTTATATGTGAATACATGGCTTTAATTATGCAACAAGAGTGTATATTTCTTTTTTAGCTATCCTTTTTAAACATACATAAAACTTTTTCCCACCATTTACATGGTGGGTATGGTTTCTATTACTGATGCCCTTATGTTGCACCATTCCTATTCAAAGTGGGTATAGAGGCTCTACTGCATAGCCGCTCTCTTGTGCTAACTAGTGGTGCTTGACCTTCAACTTTGTGCTTTTCATCTATAAATACATGTACAATTCTGAGCTGAACGGCATTGCCAGCAACGAATGGCTCCCCTATCCCCCATGGGGACAGTCCTTGGGTCTACCATAGTTCTTCACATTGTCGAGTTGGAGATTCAGGGACGCAAGGGTAAACTCTGTTGATATCAATGGGGACCACTTCAGGGTACATCTAACAGGTGTCAATCCAATCTCTTACTAGCTATCCAAGCATAGGGTGAATCCAATCTCTATTTTCAAAAATGGTGTGTTTGTGTATTCTTTGTATCATATTGCAAGAGAGCTCTTTAAATAATAACCCTTGTGTTTATATTGCACAACTCTCCCGAGTTCCGAGTCCCATCTCATTGTTCTCATCATGCGTGTGTGAATTCTATATATAATTTTAGAGTAAGTCTCTTTAAAAGACAACCCATGTGCTCATAATGCACGCCATTTAGTATATCTGACTAGAACAACAATAGATCTCTAACACAATTTCTAGTGTCCAAAAACCTCTATCAAGGCCATATACTAGCTCCAATAGGTCTTTCCAATGGATGGACCTTAGAGCATGGCGACATGTAGAGTAGAGATAATAATGAGGATATGACATATAATGTAGAACAGATGTAGGGTAGAGGCAATAGTGAGGGTAGAGGTGACAGTGAGGGTATGACCTGTAATTATTTGCAAAAGCCATAGCACACCTCGAGACCTCTTTTTGTTATTCACACTCCAATCTAGTCATGGATGGAGGGTCTAAAACTCACCCCATTAAATGCCTATAAGCATCCTCCATTCCAAAGAAAAGGTGCTTGAATCTCTATATGGGCCAAGTTTGTACCAAAATGAGGTTGATTTTTGAATCTAGTCCACCATGAATGCAAATGAACATGTTATCCAATGGGTTGGTCTTTGGAGGACTACTTCCTTTACATTCTCTAAACCTACATGCATATGTGATCAAGACAAAGAGATTTACATGACACAATCTAAACATGTAATAAACTATCCTTCTTGGTTCATCGTTCCCACTAAGCATACTCTATTCCAAAGAGAAGGTGCTTGAATCTCTATATGGGCCAAGATTGTACTAAACTGAAAACGTAGACTATCTAGTCCAACATGAGAGCAAATAAACATGGTAGTTAATGCGTTGGTCTTATTACATTTTTTTTGTGGAAATACTAATCACTAAACCATTGATGCATGTGAACAAGACAACCAACTTTACATGGCACAACTTACACATGTAATAAACTATCCTAATTGGTTCATAACCTACATCTTGCAATGTCACACTTCTATTTCCATCCTCGCCATACCTTTCTTGTCCTTGGAAACATTGAGTATATCTTCAACATTAGGCTTCTTGGATCCACTTAACAAAGACTTTGACTATGATGGATCAAAATAAAAATCCTTCTCCTATTGAAGATAGGGTTCACAATCCTTTCAAAAAATGTAGGAACCATCTATAGTGCCTTCCCTCCCAAAAAAACAAACACATAAGGATAGTTTGTAACCAAAATGTTTATGTTTAATACTATCAAAATTAAGGAGATCATGCATAACATTCTTGACTAGATATGGACATTGAGGTGGTGTAAAGAGAGTGTATCCTTTGATCATGTTGTACCATAATGACATGGCACCAAGGACTAAATCTCAAGTTCTTTTTAATCTTACCTCTTATACCAAGATGACTTAAACAAGCTCCCCATGCTTGCCCAAAACTTGTAACCTTGAGGCTCAATATTCCACACCCTTTCTTATGATGCCCATTTGTATTTTCATGCATTGTGCCTCCTAAACATAAAATCTAACAACCATGATTTACCTCGTTTTATCATCTTTCACTACTACATTACTCTTGCACATCAAGACTCTCTCTCTCTCTCTCTCTCTCTCTCTCTCTCTCTCTCTCTCTCTCTCTCTCTCTCTCTCTTTCTCTTTCTCCCTCCCTCTCTCCCTCCATCCCTCCCTCTCTCTCTGTCTCCCTCCGTCCCTCCCTCCCTTCCTCCCTCCCTCCCTCCCTCTCTCTCTCTCTCTCTCTCTCTCTCTCTCTCTCTCTCTCTCTCTCTCTCTCTCTCTCTCTCTCCCCCCCTCTCTCCCCCCCCCTACAACATTTCAATGCTCCTCTCCCTACCTGTAACTCCTCTCTCTAGTGGATTCACCCCTCTTGCAATATTTTATAGAAGAACCATTGATGCCTAAGAATTATTGTTACCCTCCCAAGGAGTTCCATGGATTCTAATCCTTTTACTCTTGCCCCATGATGCCACCTTTGAGGGAATCATTGAAGGTCTTCCCAATAATTTCTTTGCTATTATGGATGCTTGTGGTGTGAAAGTGATGATAGCCAATCTAGAAAGAAAAGAAGAAACTTGTGAGTGAGTTGAGTGGGAGGGAAAGCTAGTTCATTCAGGGGTGCCTCAATAGGTAGAAGAGTTGATCTTTCCCTTTAGTTTAATCAATTATAGATTTTACCCCTTTTATTAATATTTGAGTTTCACTTCAGTGGTTCTGGGGTGTGGTTGGTGCACAATGAGTGGATGTCTCATCAATTAATGATCACATTAATAAAGTTCAGTTTAGACGAGGTTTAGACTAGACCCTTACAATGATGACTAGCTAATTAAAAGTGCACTAAATTAGCCTTTACTGTGCACTAGGTTGCTAACTCAAAGCGTGTTGAGTTATGAATTCAACGTGCATTGAATTAAGGGATGTTCTCTATTTGGATTGGATTTTGTACAATTAATGTGCTAGGTTGAAGATCCTATTAGTTGTCACGATGTCAAGCTGTGTCAGGGTGTCAAGGCTATTTCAGCATGGTCTAAGCTAATTTAGTGTCCTGAAGCTATTGCAGCATCCAATGGGATAGTAATTCATCATGCACTAGGATACAACTAAACCAGAGTGTCTTCTCCAGACTGTGTCATTGATGGATTTTTCATGGATTTCAAATCTTCCATGGCTTTTGTGTAGGATTTGTGGCCCTAGGGGAGTAGTTCTTTACCTATTCTACCTACTACAAACAAGAAACAAAATTTTCAAAAAGAGGATAATTTGTCATTTCCAAGACCTTAAAGCTCTCACCCAATCATCACTTTTCAGCCTTTCTATGAGGATTGGACAGCATACAAGGCTTAGCAATGATCACCACTACCTTTTCCTAGATTTATATGACTCAAAACCTCAAAAAGCATCTACAAAACAACTTGAATTGACTATCTCTCTCCACGTATACCTCCTCCTTGAGATCTCCATTAAGAAAGATCCATCTGAAACATGGGCCAACTTTCCTGTGCTGCTAATATGAATTGTGGTTAGTCGAGCGATGGGAGCAAAAGTATCCTAATAATCAAAACCATGTACATGTACGAATCCTTTTGCCACGAGCTGAGCCTTGTACTTATCCAACATGCAGTCAGACTTGTACTTGGTCTTGTACACCCACTTGGTGCCAATTACCTTGCATTTTTGGTGGTCGATCCACAAGGTCCCAAGTGTTGTTCTTCATTATGGAGCCATACTCCGACTCCATAGCCTCCATCCACCTATCATCACCGTATGCTTCTTCAAGACACTTGGGTTCTTTAGCACGGATCACCTCTGTCATCAAAGCATACTTGACCAAGTGTTCCTGTGCCCTTCTTTGCTCCTCTAATCTCTTGGACCGGCGGTGTTCCGATGGTTCCTCCTCAATGGCTGCAGGTTCTCTGTCGTCCAAAAGCTGCTTTACCCACTTCGGGAATCAACATCATAAGAAGATGGGTTACCAAAGTCCTTACCCTTAGCTTTCTTTGATCCAGCCGAGAAAGCCGAATCTTCTCCAGTCCTTGTCTTTTGATGCATCTCCTCCTCTAGAAGCATTGCGCTGAAATCCTCAAAGTTGAGGTGCAAATTTCTGTTCTACGTATTTAGTGTCATAACAAGACCATTGTACTTCGATGGGAGAATCTGTATGCACCTTCATGCTAGATTCTCACTGGTGATGGTGATGCCAATCGCAGTCATCTGATCGCGCAGATTCCTCAGACAGTTTCTCATTTGCGAGTTGAGTCTCTAGATTCTAAATCCACGTTTGATTCGTGGTCTCATACTGATTTTTCAAGACCGTCCATTCCTCCTCCGCTATGGTGACATGTTGAATTAACGCCATGACAGAATCACTTACACTGCAGATAATAGGACAGTGCATTTGCATTTCTTCTTGTCCACACGAGAATCTGATCTATAGTTGGTACTATATGTTGTCCTGCATTAGCTGGATTTGGTCTCACAACCGGCTTCACGTCCACCCTAGTAGCAGTATCCCAAAGCTCGTATGCACTTAGAACAATACAATGTATGTGCTCAACAGATAACAGGATCTCGTATGCAAGAGTGAAAAGCTGATAGTATGGAGAATCCAAAAATTGATTACTATAAAATTGATACAATAGATGGCATTGCCTCCCAGCCATGCGCTCCTATGTGAGAAGCTTCGATGGCATGCTGGAAACAGTAGAGGACAGAGGTTGGATGCTAAGGAATCAGGGTTGCTGTAGCTAGTGATGATGATGGGCTTCACAGGCTTGCTCTTATATAGCCACCAATCATAGTCGGTTAGACCCAATTAGGAGACCGACCCAGTCGACCCAAAACAGGTCACCGACTACATGTTAGAACCATGGTGCAGAATAGAGCAACTCACCTATGGTGTCCGTTCGGCCCAGAGCCATTCGAGATCATCTAGGGCTCCAAACGAGCCCCGTAGCCCGAGAGTGGGCTGCCCTAGGAAATGCTCCATCTACCCTCAGTGCAGTCAATCATGGGATGCCTTCCCACACTTGCATGTAGCCTAGTTGGCAATGTGCCAACTCTATCTGAAGCCGTCTAGCCATCAGGCCACACATGGCCCCCATCTGGTGTCCAAACCAGGACCTACCAGATAACCTAGCTACTCAAATGCCTTCTCCTCATATGGGGGGCTTAAAGTAGAGTTAGCTAGTTCCCACGTAGTTACACGAGAGTGGAGCATTGATATCTAACTTTGTGTGTGTGTGTGTGTGTACATAGACCACAACGACATGAACCTAAGCATCAATCAAACCATCAAACAAGTAACCAATCCATCAACATCATGACTATTGTGGGATGACAAGGGATCAATGCCAAAGGGGGGGGGAGAGAGAGAGAGAGAGACACAGAGACAGAGAGACAAAGAGAGAGAGAGAGAGAGAGAGACACACACACACACAGAGAGAGAGAGAGAGAGAGAGAGAGATAGAGAGAGAGAGACAAGAGAGAGAGAGAGAGAGAGAGAGAGAGAGAGAGAGAGAGAGAGAGAGAGAGATTGCAATCTGATAAGATCATATGTTATTGGAATTAGGGGCAAGTGATTGCCGAAAGTTGCCAAACCTTATCAGAGTTATGGGGACATGTTTAGGTTGAAGTTTGAGAGGAAACGTTTTGCATTTTTATGGTAGGCAGTCTAAAGAGACGTTTGGGTTTTCTCATATCTCCTTGAGCCACGTGTAATGAATAGATGCCATTGATCTAAATTGATATAAACGGTTGATGTTGACAAAAGCTTTTCACGTGATCTTTTCAAGTTATTCTTTTGAAAGGGTAAAAATCACAAAAAAAACGTTTTGACAGAAGCTTTTCAAGTCAGCTTGTGCTTATATATGAGTATGTTATCCGCAATCTTTGCCAACTTGGGATTGTGTGGGAGTTTTTGTGTGCATATAGCACTTCTTTGCGTAGCCAGACCATTGATCGTCCACATCCAGCTAATTTTTTTATCTCTCTTTCTCTTTTTCTCTTCAGGTGCCGTCGCTCTCTCTTTCTTGATCACAGTCTCACACTCTCTCTTGATCTGCTCTTTGACCTCCCATTAAGAGCTTCTATTTTGTTCTTCTAGTGTTGCTCCTTCTTTTTCTGCTTGCAAGCTCCTGCCAAGTGCTAGAACTCCTTGAACAAATTCTTGGGCAAGTGCTAGTTTGCACCCTATTCCCTACCTCCTGAAGAGGCCGCCCACACTTACAATAATGGCACTAGATCCCTCCACGGCACCAAGGCCTTGGAAGACCAATTTCAGCTTCTTTAACTAGGAGCACAGCCCCAGCTAAAGTAGCACGCTGGAGTCCTGAGGCTGGAGTCCTGAGGCAGAGGCGGAGGCGCTAGTAAAAGCATGGCCCTGGGGTATTTTGTTTTGTTGGGAGCCAAGTATTTGGAGGGCATGAGTGTAGATTTGAATTTGGGAGCGAAAGCCTTGGGCATGGTGGAGGATCACACTATTTGTAGCCCATTGCAGACTGTGAGCGGATGCCACAAGGCCGTCTTGTAGAGTCTTAATCTTCTAAATGTCCAAAGAAAGAATCTCTAGTGTGTCATTGAATTGGTTTTGTCTTGCTGGCTCTCTCGTTTATAATTTCTTTGAACATAGTGTGGTGTGAAATTGTTTGGATTTTCTGTCTTTTGCCTCCTCTGTACAGTCACAAACTAAGCACGAAACTAACCAAGCAGTGCTTTTCCTAGACAAAAGATGAGCCAAAGTTCCTTGCGCTTGTCCTCAGCTATGAAGGGCCTTATAGCTTCTATGGAGAAGCTATAGTAAAAGCCTGTGTGGAGCCAAGAACATGCTATTTCATAGGGGAGAGTGAATTCATGGAGAAGGTGGGGGATTTGAGAAATGATCTCTCTAGCTCTCAGGTAGTGGGAGCAGCCACCATTGTCGTCAAATTCTCTGAACTGTTTCTTGTGGCATTGGTGCTGCCTACCTTAAATATCTCACCATGCTACCACTGCAAACTCCTAAAAAATGGTTGGTATGGCACTCTGATAGGCTCTAATGAATTGCATACTGTCCTCTTGAACTATTGTCTACGGCTTTCGTGATAAGATAACCAAACACAACGGTTATTCCAATAGCTTGAAAGTGCATGGTGGAGACAAAGTAGAACAAGCAAAATGCAAAACTATAAATTGGCTTCAAGAATGCAACAAATGATGCTCACAAAGTAAGCGTTAACGCGATGGGGCTTAGCATCCATTGCTAGTTTGAAGTAGGCGAAGATGATAACAGGCAGCGAGGATAGCCCAAAATGCTCACATGCATTTCTTGAGCAAGCTCCATGTATTGGTTGCAAAGTGTTTTATATTATGCTCACAAGGCGATCAATGTAGCCCGGCCATAGTTTGGTTGAAGCAAGCACTGAGCCTGTGTATAAGGGCTAAGGGAAAACTACAAAGACGGAGTAGTGTACTTCCATTGATGAGCGAAGGAGAGAATTATGATAACCATCACTACCCAGTCTTTTACATGGTTGCACACTAGTTGATGCCTTCAGCATTTTACATGCTTTGCATCGAATGTCAGCCTCTCTCTCTTTACATCCTCTCCTCTTCAATATATTTCTTTATCTAATCCAACCTTGCAATGATAACCTTCTTGCGACTACGAGTACAGAACCATGTAAAGAGCTTCCATATATAAGCCACAAGAATAACAAGGATGCCCCATGTCCTGAGCAAAAGGGAATCATAAGTATTAGTGTGGAAACTACGAAAAAGAATTGGACGTTCACATGTTGGTTTGAGAGGAAATCAAAGATATAACTTGAGCTGGACTATACTTAGATTCCTATTTAGTAGAACTGTCGAGACTTACGTGTATGTGCACACGTGCTAGGGCTTCCCCAATACCGACCTCCTCTCCTATCATGTTATGGTAAACAATGTAGACATTCTTGCTTTTCATAAATATTAACTATTTACTTGAAACCCAAAAACAAAAGATTATAGATGCAAGATCTCAAAGAAAATGTTTTAACACTTGCTGTCAACTTTGTGCCTTGGAGTATTTCCATTAGGTTTTGCTCATATGGTATATTGATTGACCATGTTTTTGACATGATAATTTTTTTGAATTTGTTAAATTTAGTGTACGATATCAACTTTTTACCTTGGGGTATTTTTGCAAGGATCTACTCATGTGATATACTGTTTGATATCGTCTTAATTACCTTAAAACCCAAAATAAAAAGATTACATATGCATGATAATGTTTTTACACATGCTGTCAACTTTGTACCTGGGAGTATTTCCATAAGGTTTTGCTCAAATGGTATATTGTTTGACCATGTTTCCAACATAAATTCTTTTAAATATTTGTTGAATTCACTCTACAATATCAACTTTGTACCTTGGGGTATTTCCACAAGGATCTGCTCATATGGTATATTGGCATCATCTTGTCTTTACAATTATAATATTGTCACATAATTTTAAAATTTCTGCCTCTTAACTTTGTATTTTGCTTTTGTTTAGAACGTGCTGAACGTATTGACATGGCAATCAAGGAACATTCCAAAGAATTGAAGAGGCTTTTTGCCTATATTCAAAGAGAAGTAATCTTACTTGTCACACACATGGACAAGACAAGGATTGAAAAATTTGGGGACAATGACACTTTGTTAGATGTATTCAAGAAACATGTGATGCAAAGGCTAAATAAAATCAAAGAGGTGTCAAAGATATGAGATCAAGTAAAAGACATATTCAGAGATGTAACCTAGTCAGAAGAATTGGAAAAGCGTGTGACGACCATCATAGGAAATATCACATATCATGCACAATATGTAGATTAATCCCTATCTTCGAATGAGAAGTGTTTGGCTTGGCATAGTATGTTGAAACAAAGGAAAGCCTGTGGTATATGATAAAATTTGTACGCGATAGCTAAGAAGAATATTGGTCCAAATCCAACCGAGGAATATGCACATGCCAGAATAAATACATCGAACAATGCTTCTACATAAGAAGTGGACAGTACTGCTACGACTTTTCTACAACAACCTATATTGCCTGGCTACAAGATCATGCATATAAAATATATAAGGATAAAAAAATTGGTGCTACATCTGAAGGGCAACTTTTCCTAGCAAGAATCAAAGGAGTATTAGGCATCAGCCTGGTTGCTTATTATGTAGCCAAGAGTTTTAAAGGCAATGCAGAGAAGAGGGAGTCTACTTTCATGAAGGAATCAACAATGCAAGTCAAACATAGCGTCCTGGTTTGGCCAATTGCTATGCCAATAAGTGCACCACATTGGATTTTCACACCATATTTTAATGGAGGGACACTGTACAAATTTTTCAAAGAAACTAAAAAAAGGTTCATGCATTGCAAACCTGAGTTAGATACAAAGCAAATCCCTGTAAATAACATAGAATAGGTTGTGAATCTGGTACCAAAACTTTGTTTTTCTCTTTGTCTTGGCCTTCAGAAGCTGCACGAACAAGGTTGGATCCACAATGATTTGCACAGTGGAAATGTCCTTCTAGACTATGCAACTACTATGCGACTACGAATTGGTATTTGTGACTAGGGATGTGCTAGATATATAATAAATTCAAAGGAGAACTTGCTAGCCAGACATTCTAGTGAGAAAGATACTGAGTACAAGAATAGAATTGAGCTCGAAGAGAGAGACTTACCAAGGTGGGTTCCTGAGCTATATGATGGTACTACAAAAAAAACTCGGACATTTGCATTGGACATTTTCTCTCTAGGTTGGATATTCTCAAAGCTTTGTAAAATCAGCCTTTACATAGCAAAATATGTACCCAGTTTACAAATTCTCACAGACCAAGCACAATGGTCAAGATATGTTAAACTAGTCCAATACATTTCCAAAAGGATGCTTAAACAACATCCAAAAGATGGCATATCACGAGAAAGTTCATGCAATCTATTTTCATTGAGGAGATTCAAACCTGATATATGTATGCAACCATTATAAGAGATGGGATACGATATGATCCCAAAATAATTTTTTGATGTAATAAAGGCAAATCAAATATATAAAGTCATTGTATGCTAGCTGATCCTATATTCTATGTTTACATTGAATTCATAACTATTTAAAAAGTAAAAAAAGTTATGACCTGAAGTTTCGAATTCTCCAGTTTTCAATAAATAAGTTCTAATACAGTAGAGATACTGTATCATCAACTTGTGAGTAATTTAATTCAAGATAGTGGATTGACTAATTTCAAGTGTGCGACTGCTTCGTGCAAACTACTTTTTTTTAAAGCTCTTAGAAATCTCATTATAAGCTAGATTAATAATTTATTGTTTATGATACCGTATTTTGACATTGTTTCTATTTCGAATGTATTGCAAACACATATGCTTGGTTCGTACAAGAACTTGGATGATGCTCGACTTGGAATACAGATACGCTCATTGAGATCTAGTTTATATAGTAGTCTCTTACATAGTCGCGATACTCAATCTCGGTGCTAATATTCTTGACGACTCCAATCTCAGCACATGAAGAAGGGCCCGTTCCCTTGGATTATAACTCTTTGGGAAAGGAAGCACGTTGCCTCCCCGCCCACACTATGTGTGGTTATATAAATTATATATACATATATATAAATATGTTTTCCATTTAATGTTTTTTAAAAAAAGCACTTTTGCATATTCTAAATTCTTCTTTTTCTGTTTCTATGTTGAGGTGTTTGCAAGAAGGGAACGCTCAACTACACACGTTGCTTCGACGGACCTGCTATTGTTAGCTTAATTTATAATTAGGTATTGGTCTTTTTTTAAATTTCTGAAAAAAAGAGGAAGGAAATCTTTCATAGTTTTGCAAATTTCATAAAGAAGAAACTCGCTACTTCAAGGTTGTTCTTGATTAAGGTTAAATTATTTATAGAACACATAAACTAATTTTGTACTCACTTGCTTACAATAGATACATGACACCTACATTGAGAATAATGGAAATAGACACGATAATCAAGAAATGATTCCTAGCTATAACTAGGATGTTAGACAAAAAGAAAAGGAAATTAGAGCCCTCAACAATATCCTGGATGTTTCTAGATAGATTGCTAAGTGAATGGAATAGTGACTGCTCGGAATGCATTAAGAAGCATAATTCTGTGCATCATGTGGAAAATGCGAGATTTAGACTGGGAAAAGCAAGAAACAAACACAATCTAATAGTCTACGACAATCCAACTTAGTATTTCCTTATTGTTTCTTGAATGTCTTGCTACACATACACGCCAAGAAGTCTCACGGAGAATAAGCAACATGTATGACTTGCAAGGCATGTGTATCACATCCTTTTCGGAAGCTCTACTCTATTCCTTATGAAGCTGAGTACATACAATCGATCCTTCGAGCAAACATCTTCCATATGCAAATGTTGTCACTATTAGAGGTTAGCCTAAATATAACAAGAGTCATGCGGTCTTTGGCAGTGGGACAATCGACATCAAGGTCATTATTGGATAATCCTTTAATATGTTGGAATCATGAAGAGCAATTTAGATACTAAAGATATCCTATCTCTAAATCTCATCTCAAACCCATTGTTACAACAATACAAGATGATGCTTGAGAGGCCTCATCTGAGGCTAGGTGTTGGCTCTTTCCCATGGCTTCTGTAGGAAGAGTAGGGTATTCTGAGTATGCAGGGTTTCGAGGCTTTTTGTCACCTACAGATATATTGGAGTTGTCATTTGTAGTATACGTGTAGCTTAGGACCTCGATTCGTGTTCCAATGAGAGATGTAGGCTTAAGTGTGGTAAGCAAACATAGTGTGTGCATGTGTAAAAGAAACATGTATCATCATGGTTGAGGTAACAAAGGCTTTTGCCTTCGTTGGAGGTTGCAGGGTTTAGGAGGAGTTTAAGAGTTAGAAGGGGGTTTTAGAGTTTAGAAGGAGGTTCTAGGTTAGAAGGAGGTTCCAAGGTTTAGAATGAGTTCCAGGGTTTAGAAGGGGTTCCAGGGTTTAGAAGGAGTTCCAAGGTTTAGAAAGAGGTTCCAAGGTTTAGAAGGAGGTTCCAGAGTTTAGAAGGAGGATCCAAGGTTCAAGGTAGAGTACATGGTGGAGAACTCATCTCCCTTGTAGATCATGGAGGTTAAGGGTTGAGGAACTAAGGGTTTAGGGGGAGCATAGGAGTGAGAGAGGAAGAAGGTATAAGAGCATGGGAGAAAGAAGAGACAGGAGGAGGGAGGAGGAGGAGGAGGAGGAGGAGGGAGGAGGAGAAGGGAGGAAGGAGGAGGAGGAGGAGGGAGGAGGAGAAGTAAGAGGGGGGAGGAGAAGGGAGGAGGAGGAGGGAGGAGAAGAGGGAGAGGATGGGTTGCAAGGTTGGAGGAGAAGGGAGGAGGAGTTGCAAGGTTAGGACATGCTTTTGGACATGGAGTCCAAGGAAGCATGGACACTTGAGACAATTGCTTGGAATACCAAAGTAGAACTCAACACAATGCCCAAAGAGTGTGGGCTTCATTCCATTATGGGGTATTTATAAAAGTTGGAGAGCTTATCTCTCTGCATGTAGGAATTGTAACACATTCTCTCTCTACATGTAGAACTTGCATGTAGAAGTCGCATGTAGGAGTTGCATGTACAACTCGCATGTAGAAGTTGCATGTACAACTTGCATGTAGAACTCGCATGTAGAAGTTGTATGTAGAACTTGCATGTATAACTCGCATGTAGGAGTTGCATGTAGGAGTTGCTTGTACAAGTTGCATGTAGAAGTCGCATATATAACTTGCATGTAGAAGTCGCATGTACAACTTGCATATAGAACTCGCATGTAGAAGTTGTATGTGGAACTTGCATGTGGAACTCGCATGTAGGAGTTGCATGAAGGAGTTGCATGTACAAGTTGCATGTAGGAATTGCATGTAGGAATCATATGTAGAACTTGCATGTAGAACATGCAAGTTGGATTTCTAAGAGGGATTATTTCTAGCCTTATGCAAGTACAAGCGAAGCTTTGCCGCTACTCTACACACACATTCTGTTCTACCTAAGTCCATGTTGGCATAGAGACAACATACTCCTGGATTTGTTTTATTACCTATCCTCGGGTTATGGCTTATTGTGAGCATAGAGACAATATAATCCCGGATCCATTTTATTACCCGTCCTCGGGTTATGGCTTATTGCGAGCACGTATCTGGGTTGCCATGATTTTAGTCCAGTGGCTGTGGAACTTGTGTCATGCCATTCAATCTTGCTGTAAAGCATTGGCACCACAATTTTTGCTCAATTTCCAGGTAGCCTGTATCCACCATTTGCTCGAACAAAGATATGTGACGTGCTTCTAAGAAGATCACTCTTTGATAGAGTCGACTTGTAATCTGAGCATCGACCCATTCATTGGGATTGAAACTGAGTGGAGGCAAATGGGAATCAAGGTAACATGGGACTTCCAAAATGAATTCCAATGTTTTACAAAATGTAGCACTTAGGCAAAGGAAGCGATCAATGTTGCCGCGCATTACTTGCTCATGCTGTTGAAGTGCTTAGACCATTGTGCCTTGGATATTCCATTCTACACCAGAGTATGGTTTGATCATTGGCCAATTAATGGTTCGATCTCCATCCAAAGTGTGTATGTTGGCTTCCCATTTTTTACGCCGTGGAACTACATTGAACTTGGGATGGGTTCTGAGACATAGAGGTGCACGCAAGTACTCTTTCAAGAAGATTACATCAAAGAGCTTGGGGCAGTGCCAATCAGGTTGTGGATCCAACTTGCTAATCCAACCTTCACTAATTTGACATTGACGAAGGTTGGTAGGAAAGTTGTTCAGGGTCCATCCACCTCGAGTTTTCATATCGGGATATTTGCTCCAAAATTCCTTGATGGGGTTACTGGGAAGTGGTATCTCATCAAAATCATACCCATCATTGGAACTTGGCATGGGAGTCCGAATTGGGTTATCCAAATCCTGATATTCAAAATCAAATATCGTGTCATTTTCTATTGATGGAAGCAGAGTAGTGTCGGAGGTGATGACGGGGTAGGGAGAATCTGGGGACATGGGGGAGAAATATGGAAGAGTGTTAGTTGTAGAAGGGGGAGTAGAAGGGAGGGGGGGAGAACGAGGCAAATGGTTTGAGCAGCTTGGTAATCCTCAAGGGTAGGATTAGCAAGGGAGGGGAAGAAGCTAGGGGTGAGGGGCTTGTAAGTTTGTGACTGTTGGGTTAGTTGAAAATGGTGAGAGGCATGAGCAAAGAGACAATGGAGGGAATAGATGTTAGGATGGAGCTCGGGGAAGGTTAAAAGGGTGGTAGCAGCAAGGGTAAGTGAGTTATGATGTTGGCTGAAAGGGTGGTTAGATATGGTAAGTTGGATGTGAGATAGGCCCTGTCATCTTCCGACATTTCTTTTTGCTGGTGCGATGGGATCATGAGTTGCATGGGTGGGATATGCCTTGCAAATAAAAGTGATGGCCTTTGTAGTAATGGCAACAAACCTGCAATAACCCTGAGGGGAGGACTACCCATGAGGCATACATATGCAATGAAAGCATCTGTCCTAAGTGCTATAAACCCGGCATGTGTAGACAGACAGAAGATATTTTTATCATCTTCGGACAAGTCTTGGCAAATTATGCGCAGGGATTTAGTCCCGATGGAACGTTCCCATTTGATTATTGGATGAGCAGATATGATCCTGATTTGGAGTTGCTTCCATTGGATAAGCACACATGCATTAAGGTGATCTTCCAATTGTAGAGTAGCCACAAGCTCTTGATACACCACTGTTGTGCATTGTAGTGGGTCTTCATTGGTGTTGTCTTCCAATGCCTCATTGTTGTGCACTAGCAGTTGGAGTTCAAGCTTGGAGATGATTATCTTTTGGGAGCGCATCTCATTCATTTTTTCTTTGTATTGACGGTAAATGGTTGTATATGCCTCCTTAAGCTTTCTCATTTGCAAGGTGACCTTTGCCTATTGAGGAATGTCTTCAGTGGCATTGGACCATTGGTCCGAGACTTGTGCTAGTGAAGTGCTGGCCTCTTAAGCAGTAGCAAGTTGGTCTTTTAAGATTCTGCATTCCCTTGTAAGCTCATCAATGCTGAAGGCACGTGCTGCCAAAGATTGTTTCATGTCTTCAAGCTTGTCTTTGCAATCCTGGAGCTCTTCTTCTTTGTGAATTAGAGTGAGTCGAGCTTGTGCCACTACCTCTGTCTGTTGAGCATGTGTGGATGTCAAGGAGTTATAGTAGGTCTGTACGATTGCCATTGCTTGTACTATTGTTGTCAGCTATGTTTGACTTTGGTGGAGGTTGGAGGTCACATCCCTCACTGCCTTCTCTTGAACTTGGAGAGCTTGGTTCATGTGCACTTCTTCTGCCTCCTTCTAATTGATCTGCACCCGAAGTGCCTTGACCTCTGTGGCGATTGCCTGCAATTGGTCTTTGATTTCTAATGCAGTCTGTCTGTCCAATTCTCTTGCATATTCTTCCTTGGCCAAGCTAGTGAATAGTTCTAACATTTGGATCATTTGGCTAGCTTGATGTTGGAGAATGATAGACGGTGATGAGGTCTAGAAAAATTGTTGATACAAGTGGCCATGTAGCCATCCCGATAAGTCTATAGTACTCCCCTTATAGCTCATCAACTGGCATGGCGTCGATGGGTGGTGCTAGTGCTGATGTAGCCTCAGGTTCTGGTGCCGATCTTTCATCAGATTGTAGTGCCTTGAGCTCTAGTTGCTGCTGTTGTTGGAGATTTATTGGATGCAGTTGTGCACCAAGCTGTAGCATCTCTTGGGGCAATTCCTCAATCCTGACCTCTAGAATAGGTATTTCTTCTAAAGCATCTGTACTTATCATTGTGATAGTAGGCAAAGTTGGTGACAGCTCCCATATTGGTGAGAAGGGTATGTTCAACTCCTCAATTGGTTTTGGTGACTAGGGTAGAGTCATTTCTCTTTCTTGTAGTTATTTTTTGATGATTATAGCCAATAAGTGTGGAATTTTACATTTTTGGCCTGAAGAACCATCTAGTTTCCTTATAAAGAAGATGACGAAGTGCTGGACCTAGTCTTGTTTTAGCTTCCTACTCAGCAAAACAAATGTGTGGAGTGGAAGGGATCGATTCTTGCTGCACTTATTCCCTAGGATTGTGGATAAGAATTGTGCTGCTTCCTTGAGGTGATGGTCAAGGATTGTGTGAAGCAATATGCCATCTCTATGGATCAGTGTGCCCTTGGTGAGGAGAGACTGTACTTCAAGAAACTTTGAATCGGCAAGCCTTTTAGGGTATTTGACACCTTGTGTTGGCAGTGAGAAAGCCCTTTGAATGACTGTACTATCGAGCATAATGTTTAGTGGGCTTTGATGTACACTGATTGTACCACTTGCCAACCTTGGCATTATTGGAGTGGTAAGAATGGAGAAAGTCCTGGATGTATGTGGTCATTGTAGGACTGTCCTCCAAGGATTTTAGGCTTTCATGCAAACTGCCTAGACTCCTTTGCTCTAAGTAAGATGTAGCTTCCTTGGAAAGAGCATAAGTCGATGTGGGTGGCCAAACAAGTTTTTAGTAACTGGGCCCCATCAATGGTTGTGTAGGCTGGCGGTGACTGGGGTGGCATTTGTTCGTCTTGGTCATGCATTGAATCCTCTTCGAAGCTATTGCTCTGAACCACAAATGCCTGTGGCCGCCGTGGTTGAGAAATTGAGAGGATGTAGACTTGATGTAGATGGTTGTGAACTCCAGAGGGGGTCTCATGGTTGAGGCGGTGGCCTCTTTCTGCGCATCCTCTTTAGTGGCGACATCTTTTCTGAACCTGCATCCATGTGCATGTGGTGTACCATTAATCATTAGATTGGTTGGCATGCCAGTATGACCTTTCTGTGTGTGTGAGAGATCTTATTGTTATACATGCTTTGAGAGTGTGGAATGAAAGTGTGTGGTACAATTATTCATACAATCATCTATGTGTCTAATCAAAAGCGTGTAAGTGCACATGACCTAGTAGCTAGGTAAGGACTAACTATATGCTTTTTTGTTGCTGGGACTTTCATAGGGTAGCTAGAACTCAGGCATCATTGTTGAGCCCTAGGTAACATCGATTAAGGCTACCTATATGTGCGAAGATGTACATATAAAAGTGAGTGCTCATGATACAATCTAATCCTAACTAAGGAAGACTTGGTTTCCCAAATCTTCATCTTTGTCGGGGATGGCTTGCGTGTTGATGTAGTAGCACTTCAATCAGCTCCCGTTTATTGTTGTGTTGAATTGGACTCCATCTAATGTTTCTAGCAGTACAGCTCCAATGGGATTCATCTTTTGTACTTGGTATGGTCCTTGACCTAGATACTTCAGTTTCCCCTTGTCTACTTTGGCGTTGTATAATAGGACCAAGTCACCTTCTTTGATGTCTTTAGCTTTAAGATTTTTGTCAAACCATGCCTTTCTTCTGCTTTTTTCTATTGTCATTGCATGGTAGGCAACTAGTCTTGTCTCTGTATGCTTCTCTAACTAATAGAGCCTTTCTTTCAAGGATTCATGGTCTCCCATGCGTTCTTGTACTGCTATGCATAGACTTGGTATTACAAATTCTAGTGGTACCACAACTTCAAGGCCATACACCAATTGAAAAGGTGTGTGCCTTGTACGGACCTTGAGTGTGGTTTTGTATGCCCATAAGGCATCATTCAGTTTCTCTGCCCAATCAGAACACTGTGGTTCTACTACCTTGGTGACGATAATTCATATTATTTTGTTGGTGGATTCGATCTGTCCATTCCCTTGGGGGTAGTAGCGTGTGCTTTTTCTATGGATTACCATGAAGCCAGACAAGAGTTCTTGGATTACCTCATTGACAAAATGTGTGCCTCTACCTGACACAATTTCAATGGGGCATTCGAATCGGGTGATCACATTTTTATATAAGAATCTTGCTGTGCTTCTGGCATCTGCCTTTCTGACTGCTTTAGCTTCATCCCATTTTGTAAAGTAATTAGTGCCCACAATGATGTAGCATGCCTGTGTTCCTTTTGTTGCTGGATGTATGGGACCCACATAGTCAATCCCCCATTTTTCAAATGGTTTTTGTGCAACAACTATTGTTAGGGGATTGGAGTCTTTGTGTTGTGGTTTAGAAGTCCGTTGGCATACATCACAGCCTTTTACATATTCATAGGCATATGCCCACAGTGTTGGCCACTAGTAGCCTGCGAGGAGAAATTTTCTTGCTGTGGCTTCCCCTTGGAAGTGTCCTCCTGCAATGCCTTCATGGACTTCACTTAGGATTGGCATGATCTCCTAAGGCATTACACATCTTCCTACTATTTGGTCTTTGCCCATCTTGTACAGTTGTCTTGCAATGAGTTGATAGGGTGCAACTTTTAGATTCAATTTTATGGCATCTACTACTTTCATTTCAGGGGGTGGTCTTCCTACCATCAAGTATCCAATGATATCTCCACACCACTCTGAAACAACATCTATTTGAAATAGTGTGGCATCTGGTAAGTCGTCTTCTACTCCAGTGGCTTCTTCTCCCAACTTGACATGAGACATGTGATCTGCAATGTAGTGTTGGGCACCTTTGCAGACCACTATTTTGAAGTTGAATTCTTGAAGCAAGAGGAGCCACCTAGTTATTCTTCTTGTTGTACACGGACGGTTCACAAGATAAAGCAATGCTTGATGGTCGGTGTAGAAGACAAAATCATTTGCCAGTAGATAGTGTCGAAATTTCTTTCCACTATACACCATTGCTAGGGCTTCTCTTTCTGTGGTTGTATAGTTGATCTCTGCATCATGGAGTTGTCGAGTGGCAAAGCAGAATGGGTAGTCTTTCTTATGTTCACCAGGTTGACAAAGCACACTCCCAATTGCATACTTGGATCCATGAGTATGAACATGAAAATCAATATCCCAATTGAGAGATATAAGGATGGGTGCTATGATTAGGTGCCACTTCAATAGCTCAAAGGCTTGGTGGCACTCTTCGGTCCATAAGAAGTCCACTAATAATTTGTAAGTGGTCTAGCTATCATGGCATACCACAATATAAATCTTCTATAATAGTCGGCATGTCTCATAAAGACCTGTACACCTTTGAAATTTGGAGGAGGCAATTCCATGATGATTTTGATTTTGTCCATGTCAGTTGCAATCCCATGTTGAGAGACAATGTGTCCCAAAACAACTCCGTGGGTGACCATGAACTGGCATTTTGTTGGATTTAGGGAGATGCCATACTCCCTGCATTTGATTAGTACTACTTCAAGACATTTGAAGTGGTCTTGTTTGTTTGAATGGATGCACAAATCATCCAAGAACACCTGGAAAAACTTATTTAGAAATGACTTGAAAGCTATGAAGATGACTCATTGGAATGTGATTGGGGCATTACAAAGGCCGAATGGCATGACACTATAGGCAAAATTACCCCATTCTGTAGCAAATGCTATTTTTTCTTGGTCTTTAGGTGCAATTTGTACTTGGTTATAGCCACTGAAACCATCCAAGAAGCTATATATTTTTGAACCTGCCACTTTTTCCAACACTATTTCTTTTAAGGGTAGGGGATAGTGATCCCTAATTGTGGCGGCATTCACATTTTTTAAGTTTATGCATATTCAGAGCTTCTTGTTGCATTTAGGCACAATGACGATGGGTGAAACCCAATCAGTGTGCTCTATCTTGTAGATGAATCCGACATCTAGGAGTTTTTCTAGCTCATCATAAACCATGGTGCCATATTTAGGATTTTTGCAATAAGGTCCACATACCTTAGGGTGAGCACCTTCCCTTATAGGTATCGTGTGTACTGCCACATCTGGTGAAATTCCTTTCATCTCTTTGTATGACCATGCTAGGCAGTCACGGTATTCCATTAGGAGTGCTTTGAGTTTGGTTTCATCTTCTTATCAAAGCTGTTTCCCAATGAAAACCAAATTTTCTTCCTCCACTTCAAGGGCGAGGTTTATTGTGCATGTTTTTGCTGGTCCCTCATAGATTGAAGTTTCTCCAATGCTATCGGTTTCTTGAACTTCAGATTCTCTTAGTGGTCTTGGCATTGCTATTGGCACATTGCCACTTGTGTAATTCTTGAAGTATTGTAGCACTTCTCGAAGATCGCGGCCTCTGATGGTGTTGAACTAGCTTGACATGTGCCATGTGTACTGGGTAGCATAGTTTCATTTACCAATTTGCTAGGCTCTTTTGGACCTTCTTTTTCTGAAGTCTCTTGATCGAGCTTCATCTGCACATGTGGCTTATATTTTCGAAGCTTCTTGCATTGGGAACTGTGGGGTAACTTTTCCACTAGTAGGGTGTTTCCAAGTAAGGGTTCATTTGCTACGCATACTCCTTCTAGTCCCTCAGGTTACCATTCAAGAGGCAGTGGTGTTGATTTTGAGGAAGCTGGCTTTGCAAGGTACAATTCAACGATCCTTTTTTGGACTCGTTCGAATTCATTGAAGTGTTCGACCTTGGCTTTTCTGTGATTTCCTCCTTTAGCTTTCTTGTAGGATCTTCTGCTGTCATTCAACATTGGAGTTTCAACTTTTGGGAGCTCGACCACCATTAGGGAATGCAGAATGCCCAAGTCATTATCAAAGATTTGGTCTTCAATTTTAGCATTCTTAGCCTTTGTTTCAAGGTCCCAAGGAAAATCAGAGTCATCATTGGTACGGGTACCTTCTTCAGGTTCATTATCCCACTCGAGATCAGCCATAAATAATGGCATCTCTAGATCGATTGGTTTTTCATGTATGAGTGGAGGATCTACTTGGAGTGCCTTAGCATCTATCTATGAGAAGATGGGGTCTAATGAATGGCAGTTGTCAATTGTTGCCAATGTTTGTATCCAGTTATTGACATTGCTTTGTGAGTCCCCCTCTATGGCATGCTGTTGCAAGGGAGTTGATTTGCTTGAGATTGTCGTGGAAGATGTGTCATCCAATGCTCTAGGCATAATTGATTTTATAGCTCCTGTTCCCACATTCACCCTGACTGTGGTGTCACGATTTTGGATTGTTAGTTTATCAGTTCCCTAGTCATGGAGGACTGATGCTTCCTGTAACCAAGGATGTCCTAGTAAGATTTGATAGGATTTTTTTTGGAGATCCAAGATTGTGAATTGAGGGGAAAAGCAGACTCCTGTGATCTTTGTGGATACGCCATTTACTATTCCCAAGGGTTTAGCTCGTGAATCATCGACAAGGCATATGTTGAAATTAGCCTTTTGCATTGGTGGGAGACCCCATTCTTCATAGAGCTCCTTTGATAGGACATTTACACATGCTCCACCATCCACTATGGCTTGGACTTCATTATAGGCTTTGTGGATCAAAGGCACAGTAATGTTGCGTATGTCATCTCTCTCACCCATCCGCACAAGGATATCTTCAATGTTGTTCATAGGTGGAGGGGGATTTGCGAGTTTAATCCATCCTTTGAAACCCTCCCAGAGATTGGGACAATGCCATAGGAGGATTCTGATGGGAATTGGCACAGGGCAACGATGCTAGAGAGTGCGGCTCCTTCAAGTTGACGTGGCAGTACATTATGTTGTGGAGTGTGTTGTTGGAACAAAGGCTCGAGTACAGTATCAATACTTTGTGGGACCAAGTCATGGATTGGGTCTTGAGCTTGTTTCTCAGCCTCAAATTGAGTTTGTTCCTCTTGGACCCATTGTTGAAGTGCCTGAAAGCGAGCCTTCTCCACCTCTGCATTTGGATATGGAGCTTCTTTTATTTGAGGCTCGGGAGTTGATGTGGATGAGCTCGGCTGCTCATTGCTTGGCGGAGGTGGAGGCAGTTGTGCTTTATTGGAATGTTAGGGTCCTTGGTGGCCTCTTTTTGTTGGCATGTAATTACATTTACAGTTTGTTACACTTGTCGCAGACCTAGACTTTGATGGTCCACCCCAATGATGCCAATTCGGACGTCAGGCTTATCCTCTGTTTGTTGTGGGACCTTATTTTTCATGGGACAATCCATACAGGCATGTCCTATGCCACAATCTCTGTAGAGTGGTTGGAAAGTAGTGGGGCTACCACGATGAGGGCACTTTGTGATCCGATGATTTTTGCCACAACCGTAGCACTTGATTGGTGCTCGATATGTGTTGGGACGTACTTGATTTGTATACACTGGTATGAGACTCTCCGCACCTTCTACATAGTACACTAGGTACTTTGTTTCATACTTAAATAGCAAGTCTACTTCCTCAGCTACCGGTTCCCTGTATACTGGCATGGGTGCTGCTTGGTATTGTTGAGGTCAAGGCGGGTCGATGCGCATGTTGAAGATGTAATTGTTTTAATCATGGCCATTGACAACGAAACCTTGGCGGTGGATTTGCTTGTGCAGTGATCTTGGCTCTTAGGATCGGGCACTCATTTGTTGTATGATTTGCCATGCAGTGTGGACACCAGACATTCTCGCCGTGGATATGTTTGAGTTGGCGACTGAGGCAAGTGAAGTTTTAAATCCATGGCCTACATCATATCTTCTTTCCACTTCAAGGTCATGGCCACTAGGCGATCTTCATTTGATGTTTCGGCAATGGACTTGGATTTGCCTTTTTTGGAGTGCTTATCTCGGGTACTAGATCTACCGTCATCAATGCTAGTGTCTGAGTCCGTCATGCCATCCTCGATGTCAATGGCTACTGCATGAGCAGCACTGAACATTTCATAGCTACTTATCTTTTTCATATCCTTTTGGATTTTCTTTCTAAGTCCTGCAATGAACCATGCTGTGAGGTACTTTGCATCTGGGGGTGGGTCACATTTGGCGATTAATCTTTTCATCTTACCCAAGTACGTGTGTACATCTCCTCTCTGGCCTTGTTCGATCTTGTTGGAGAGCGGGATCATCTTGTAGCCTCTCCATTTGAAAGTGTTGTTTGAATTCTATTTGAAGTAGGTCCCATGTGGCACGCTCTTCCACTAGAAGGTCTAGGTACCATTCAGATGCTTCATCAGTTAAGGCCATGGGAAACCAAGCCACCTTGGTTTCATGGGATTGATCTCACCTGCTCAGCATGCGGCATCAAAATGTTGGAGGAATCGGGCTGGGTCTCCCCGAAGTTCTAGTTTTCCCAAGGGGCGTCTACCTTGATTGTTATTATTTCTTCGATTAAAGAAATTTTCAGCCTCTGCATCGAGGTTGATATCCCCATCATTGTCGCGACGGTGTCCAACCATGTTGGGGCATGGAGGAGTTAAAGGTGGTGCTTGAATCTCAGGGGGGGAATCGGGGTAGAGGATTGTCGGGGGCGGTGGTTGCAGCGAAGTTGTATGCAAATTTGACGAGTGTTGGAGTCGCAGGCATTGGCCAGAACGTAGTTGCATGCAGATTGGGTGAGATTTGCAAAAGATGTCTCTACCACAAGTGCGGGTGTGGATGTAGTTTGGTTGGGAGAGTCAGACTGTTGTTAGTTTGTGTAGGGACCATCGTGTTAATATTGTGCCTAAGATTGTCCTACGTGTGTAGGGAAATGTGCCGGTGTAGACGGATCGGTAATCAGAGGTCACGGCGTGAAAATATGAGCAAATTTGTGCGAAACGAGGCCCACACAGGGGCGCGAATGAGCGAGTGCTAAGGATGCCAAAATGGTGTGCAATGGGTTGGAAAAATACCTCGTAGCGTGATGTTTTTGTGTGTAAAATTTGGGTTCAAACGGGGTTCAATTTGGGTCCCAAACGGATGAGTTACGAGGGGTTAAAGTAGGGGTAAAATTGACCCTTTTTTTGGGGAGGGGCCTAAGGGTGGTGTGAATGGACTTAAAGTCCAATAGAGGGTTGGAACCAAGTTGATCTTGTTAGGTTAACTAACCTAGATTACTAACTGAAGGTTAGTGAACCTAACCTAACTATTAGTAACTAACCTAGGGTACCTAACCTAACCTAACCTAGTCGAACTAACCTAGGATTAGTTATAAGTTAGGTTTTTTTTTTTTTTTTGAAATGTGGGTGGAAGGAGGGGCGGTTTCGCGGTGGCGGCGGCGCGGGGGGGGGGGGGGTTTACACAGAGGGTGGAAATAGAGGGGAGGGGAGGGAGGGGGAGGGGAGGGAGGTGAGGGTAGAGGAAGGGGAGCGAAGAGTGGAGGGGGGGGGTGAGGTTCGGGGTGGCGGGCGGGGACAGAGGGGAGGGGGTGGAGGGGAGGGGGGGGAAGTGAGAGGGGAAGGGGCGAGGGGTAGAGGGGACGGGGGGTGGCAGGCGAGCGACGGGCGGGGTGGTGGGCAGGGGGCGGGGCGACAGGCGCATTGGTGGGGCGAGGCAGTGGGCAGCGGGGCGGTGGGTGGGGTGGTGGGTGGGGGGCGGGGCAACGAGCGAGGTGGCGGGTCAGGGGGTGGGTCGAGCAGCAGGGGGTGAGGGGAGAGGGAGAGCAGAGAGGGGGAGGGGGGTGGGAGTTAGAGAGAGAGGGAGAGAGGGGGGAGAAAAAAAAGGAGAGAGAGAGAAGAGAGAGAGAGAGAGAGAGAGAAAGAGAGAGAGAGAGAGAGAGAGAGAGAGAGAGAGAGAGAGAGAGAAAGAGAGAGAGGAGGGGGAGGGGGAGAGAATGAGAGAGAGAGTGTGTGTGTATGTGAGAGAGAGAGAGTGTGTGTGTGTGTGTGTGTGAGAGAGAGAGAGAGAGAGAGAGAGAGAGAGAGAGAGAGAGAGAGAGGGGGGGGGGGGGGAGGTAAAGAGAGAGAAAGAGAGAGAAAGAAAGAGAGAGAGGGGGGGGGGGGAGGGGGTGGTGGAGATGGAGGGGGGAGGGGGAAGAGGGGGAAGGGATGGTGGAGATGGAGGGAGGGAGGGGGGAGAGGGGAGAGGGGGAGGGGGTGGTGGAGATGGAGGGGGAGGGGGAGAGGGCGAGGGGATGGTGGTGGAGATGGAGGGGGGGAAGGGGGTGGTGGTGGAGATGGAGATGGAGGGGGGGGAGGGTGGAGGAGGGTGTAAAACATGCAAGTTGGATTTCTAAGAGGGACTATTTCTAGCCTTATGCAAGTACAAGCGGAGCTTTGCCGCTACTCTACACACACATTCTGTTCTACCTAAGTCCATGTTGGCACAGAGACAACACTAGGAATCAGCATTGTCACAGTAGATGTTATCGCAGAAATAATAGAAAAACATTTTTATGATTTTTCATTTGAGGCAATGGGTAGTGCTCATGACAAGAACTATTTTTCAATATTAGAGCGAATTGACCACGTTCCAAATAAGTCACAATTTTTTAGGCAAGCGATGAGAGAAGTCGAAACTATCATGATACGTACTGAGGGAAATTTGATCAAACGAGAAGTGATTGCAATGCAAAATGCCATGATACAAGGCGAGGAGCTGACACTTAGGAACACGCTTTTTTCATTCCTATTCCCTTTTGGTCATGGTGCACACGATGGCCAACTCTTCTTCCATGAGTACTTAAAAATGACAATTTCAACATTCTTCTCGCTATTCACACTATACAAACCATGATGAGTTAACGTTGACAGCTGATGAGGTTACAGACACACGATGGTTAGAGTTTGACGACCTTGAAGAGCTCGTCAAGCAATATAATCCACAATTCACTTGGCAAGACTGTCCCGTCGAGTGTGCAATGATTTTCCACCTGAGACTTCAAAAGTTTTTACAACAATACATCTTAAGTGACAACAGCTTATTGGGAAGAGTAAAGCATTACTTAGTCAGATATGAAGTGCAGAGTCGCAGATTGCTCCATGCGCACATTATGCTATGGTTACATGACGATGACGTTGAGCAAGTAACAAATGAAATAGATGCTCATGTCCCATTTGAAGAAGACAAGGCTTCACAACATCCACACCATTCACTAGAAATGAAGTTGCACAGGCTTGTGCAAAGAAAGCAGATGCATAGATGCAACAACGCTTGTAAGATCGATCCACGACCGTCTGCCAAGTGCAAGTATGGTTTTCCTTTCGACAACGATCTAGAGATGAAGGCATCTGTAGATCTGCAGACACATCGATGGATGTACTACTTTTGAGATAGCAAATGGGACTGCATATTGTTTGTGGCACACCTGGGTCAGGAAAGACGTTCATGATGAAGCACATAACTTATCATCATGTCCCACACGGGAAGTCCATAGTCTTGTCAGCGACGACTGGCGTTGTAGCACTACACTTGAGCTGCCTTATGACAACAGTCCATCATCAATTCGCACTTCCAAAGAAGCATGAGATGTTTCGTGGCACACTTTCCAAATCAGACGATCGCTATTCTGCGTTGCTCGCCATAGAAACCATCATCATCGATGAGATATCCATGATGATGTGTTAGTCCAACAATTGTGTGAGATTTGCAACAGCAATACTCTAGATCCATTCCACTTCAAAAAGCTAATTCTTTTTTGTGACATGCAGTAGCTCCCGCCAGTATGCAAATGTAGAGTTGCTCCCAAGGAATATTGTCATAAATGTCACATTAGCAACTCACCTTTCTGGAGAATGGCTACATTTCACCATATGCATGCCTCAATCCGGCACTAAGAAGATCCAGATTTCAACAGCTTCTTAAACATCATTCACACTGCAACACCAACAGAAGATTAGATTGAACAATATCTCGCTAGGACAATCATCACAGACGAGGAGGCACAAAGCTTCATTGCCATAGAGACCACTGTTTTATGCACGCACAGAGAGGATGCACAACGATATAACGATAATATCCTGCGATTGCAGTTTCCAATAACTAACATCATGCGAGTGCAGGTCTTATCGAATACATATAACATTCCAAAATTACAATATTGGATAATCGATCCAGATTTCCATGAGCTTCAGCACATAGCGATTGGTGCTAGGATCATGCTAACAGAAAATATTAATTTGACAATAGGAGCTTCCAATCGGGCAATAGCAACTATTCATAACCTGGAGTGGCATGAAGCAACAGGCATGTTGACAAAGATTCATGCCATCATCTCTTCCACTTGCGGGCCTATAACACTCAGACGCTCGAAGCACACATGAAAGGTCCTGAACGGGACTTATTACCATAAGACAACATTTCCAATCACTCTCGGATATGTGATAACCGGACACAAGTCACAAGGCTTGACACTACATGGAAAGACATTAATTGTCATACGTGAATCGTCGTTTGCTCAAGGTTTGATGCTGTCTCGAGTCATGAGCCGACGACATCTTTGTATCTTGTGTAGCATAAAACCTTTCAACTTCGTGCCCATGCCTCATTTAGTATAACCACAATGTAATTAAAAAAGGTAATATCCATTCACCATTGGATTTTTGTGTAGTTGAAAATCTTGAGATATTTATGTTACCAAGTACATATGTGAGGAGGGGAGTGTTCGAATGCAGAAGAATTGCTGCAGTGATTTGTTTGCCATGGATCCTCACGACTACAGAAGACAAGCTATGGACTTTGCCCTCAGTGGCCTCCATGGTATCAACCCCCATACCACCCACCGTGCCCTCAATTTCGACCCTGCCTCCGACACCTTCCGTGGTTGGGCCATCAGTCCCGAAGAAGCCGACATCGAAGCCCAAATCATCCGCCGCATCACTTCCGGTGATTGGGTCTCCCTCAACCCAAACTCCGGTCAGTCTGTCGAAATCGGACACCATAACGCTTGCGTTGCCTACAAGGAAGACGCCCAATCTGGCATCCGCACTTGGGAATGGCACGGTCACATCCTTGTGTATGATGGGCGGGGTTCATACACCACGGAATATTTCTATGGCTACTACCCCCAGCTCATGGAGTCGAAGGATAAACCTGACGTACCCAAAGTGGTGAATGGAGTAGGTCCTGGAGAAGGGGAGCATAAAGGTGAATCGGCGTCTCGGGACACTCGTCGAAAGCAAAGTTCTTCCAGCCGCTGAAATGATCGTTGCTTGGGATGCTGATGGTTGTGCCTGGTCTTTAGTCATTTGACAGAAGTTCGTGCAGAGCCCAGTCTGTATATTTTTCTCATCTGATGTATTTGCGTCCTATTAGTTGCACCTTTCTACGAGAAGATCCATACAGTATCTGTGAGGTTTTTAAGGACTATGACTGCTTCTTTAGGAGAAAACGACTCTGGGTACTTTTGTAATGAACTTGCACATTTTCTCGATGGGAACTATTTTCTTCTTAACAAGAAGTGGTCAATTAAGTAACTGTTGTGCCTTTACTCGTTCTGACCATGAGAATGCCTGTCTTGTAGGCACAGGTCCTGTGAGGGCTTGGCCTACATGCCTATTCCCTGTCATCACCTCATATGCGCAGTAGATCGAGTGTCTGAGAAATAAACGCTAAGTCGTCCAGGTGATTTTGACTGAAAGAAATAGATGTCACGATACAATGGTTAGCTCTCTGTAATTCTCTTCATGTGAAGAATTGTTTTGGTTCACAAAATGGTTTTTACGTTGTCACTGTCGGGTGTTCTCAATATGGTGCTTGGCCTTTTTTGCATCCTTGTTCCTGATGGATATCTGATTGGTCTCTGCTCGTCTCACAGATTGCATGAGTTAACGTGTGTTTCACATGGACGAATTAGCTTTGTACCTAGAGTTGATTCACCAGAATCTCGGGTCTTGCTGAGAGCTGGTCATGTCTACTAGGTGATGTGACATGACCTTCTCTCAGCAAGGCCCTAGATAAGCAAGGCTACTACTACTCAGTGATATGATTAGATGACTTGAATATGCTCTGGTCAGGCATACTTTATGGTCTCTCTGTAAATATGCATTGATATTCTGAACCAGCTTTCTAGGTGGAGCTGACTGCATGTTAAAACTGCTTGGGAATTTTACCCTTAGGAAATTAAGGATCTTTTGTGAAGGGATAAAGTTGAATTTAGAAAATAAGGATTTACCTTAATGGTTGCAGTGGGAATATTACGCTACTTACGATTTTTGTTTAAGTATTTTTTAGGCTCAGGAATAAAAGCTTGCACATGTATTTTTTAGGGTCAAGAATAATCGAACCGATACAAGATTGGTACTTATTACTTTTAGCAGAGGGCACTGAAAGCTTGCACATGGTTGGGCTTGGGAGTGACGACGACGATGGTTAGCCTAGGTTAAGTTAAACTTGGTTAGACTAGGCTAGGTTAGCTTGCGTTAGGCTAGGCTAGGCTAAGTTAGGTTAGCAAATCTTCCACTTGGCTTGGGAATTTTCTACTTGAAAATATAAAAATCTTGGACTTGGAGTCCTGCGCATTGGAATTATGAAGCATTAGATATAGATTTTAGAAGAAAGTATGTACGCATTTATGTACCCGAATGAATATAAAAATTATGTGAACCAAAGTTTGGTTTAGAGTTATGGATTTGCATTTGAATAAAATGGTCGAAGATTTTGCTTGTGATGAGGGATACGAGGCAACCCTCATGTGCCAAAGTATGAAAAAGTAGAAGACAAAAAAATGACTGTATAAGGTCGAGCTCTCCTTACAAGGGTGAAAGATATAGTGGCTTTCTTCACAAGCCATCTTCACAAGTGGTGAAAAGATAGTGGCTGGGGAGGGAATCTGCCTTCGGATATTCAATGCTGGCTGTTTTTGCTCAATGAAAAGACTTCTATTAAGTTGAAAGAAACCCCAAGATGGCATGTGCTGATCACAGAGTGTTAGAAAAGCACCAGGGTTGAGGCTGAAAATGCCATCTCAACCCTGTGGTGGACTCCAAGAAAATGGGTTTGCCAGTCCACTACCAGACGAAAGTTGTCGTCCTGGTAGAAGCTGCCTGAGAAGACCCCTACAGGCTCACCACTCTCGCTACTATCTAAATTACGCTTGTAATTCTTGCTATGGCTTGATTGTTACACCTAGCTTCTCTGCTGGCTCTATGATGCCACCCTTTCCATATTTGACAGAGAAAACACAGCGCATCGCAGGTACCTCAACCACAACTCACGATAGAAGAACCAAATTATTTCATACAACTCATTACCATAAACCCGACTTTGTAAACAGCCCCATGGTTTGCCTATGCATTAACTTTTTCAAGTGGTCCATGCTCCTTCCTGCCCCCAAATGCTTCGAAATCCCCTGAATATTTTGCTGTGAGCTCGAGCTGTCGTTCATAATGCCCTTTGCTGGCTAGACGCAAGCCTACGGAGTTTTTCCAAACCCAAAATTAGAGATGCCACTGCTTTAAGCCAACCACTGTTTCCTTAGCAAGCGTAGGGGATTGTGATGCCCAGCCTTCAGGAGTCAGAACCCTTGTGCAATCTTCCTTTTATTGAGCTGCCGTTTTCTTCTGCAATGATCTGTCATTCTGCGATGGGAGACTCACAATTTATGCTCTTCTCAAGTGCTCCTTGTGAAGGTGACAATGTGTATAGACGGGTCATCCTCTTGGGAACTCCAAGATCTGCTAGTTGGTGATGTAGCATATATAGCCACTAGAGGCTAATCAAGGCAGTGTGGTGGAACATGAGCAGTATTGCAATAATACGTGATGGCGATTCAATAGCGGGCAATGAGCAGGGGTTGTATTGGGAGGTATCTTCAGTGTTTTGAGCCTTCTCCTTTAGTGCTAGCCTTCATCATGGCTGAGTCTTCCCTTCACCTCCGGAGTGCGGACAGAAACTCAGTACGAAGACTTTGTATAAATGGATGCTCAAGTATGTGTGGGTGTGTGGATTTGTATGTGTGAGAGCATATTTTTATACTATGGTCTACACCCACTGTTGGGCGCTGATGACGTCAGTGGGGATGTCATAGTAGCTAGTCCCTGCTATGCATGATGGAGTTTATGGTTTTCAACCTTGTGAGTGACTATCATGAGATTGAAACTGCACTATGTTGTGTTTTTAGAGGATGAGTTTGGGAATGTTCCTGGATTCATCTAGGTATATGCTTCTGCCGTATTAGCGGACATGCAAATTTCGCCTTGTGAAGTTTTCGTCCAAGTTGCGGCCTGCTGGTTTCGTGATAATTCTTTCTATCTTAAATGGTGCGTTGCCTTATCAGCTAGATTTAGATTTAGATGCTCATTGGGGAGAGACTAAAATGAAAATGTTTAGACTTCACAAGCAGTTGTAGCTTGAATGAAGAGATTTTGGACTACCTTTTGATTAGCCTTCTCCTTTAGTGCTAGCCTTCATCATGGCTGAGTCTGCCCTTCACCTCCGGAGTGCCGACAGAAACTCAGTACGAAGACTTTGTATAAATGGATGCTCAAGTATGTGTGGGTGTGTGGATTTGTATGTGTGAGAGCATATTTTTATACTATGGTCTACACCCACTGTTGGGCGCTGATGACGTCAGTGGGGATGTCATAGTAGCTAGTCCCTGCTATGCATGATGGAGTTTATGGTTTTCAACCTTGTGAGTGACTATCATGAGAACTATGTTGTGTTTTTAGAGGATGAGTTTGGGAATGTTCCTGGATTCATCTAGGTATATAAAGGTTGAGAACCAAGCTGCTAATAGAGCTGCAGAGGAGAGGTTGTGGCTATGAAAACCTTGTCATTAACAAATGTTGATAACCAAGCTGCTAGTAGAGCTGCGGAGGAGAGGTGGTGGCTACGAAAGTTACTTGGCGAGGAGGCGAGTTCGAAGCAGAACACGAAGCTTCTTCAGTTGCTCTATAAAAACTTGAGGAGGTGAGTTCAATGCAGAACATGAAGCTTCTTTAGTTTGCTCTATTAAAACTCTAGCTTCTTGGGTTTGGTTCGACATCCAAGAGCTAAGAGGGAGTGCTAGAGTTAGTTATCTCCTGTCTGTCAGCAGCTAGGGAGAGAGGGCTTCTATGTGGGTGTGCCTGCCCAAAGAGAGTTGTAGCATTTTCATCCTTTCGCAATAGCATTTTCATCCTTTCGCAATGTGTTTTGGTAGGTTAGGAGGCACATTGCCCTGGTTAGAGGCTTGAGTCACATGACCTGGTTTTGGCTATTATAAGCCTGTTTAGTGGCCACAGTTGGGGGCCAGTTACAGGCCAGTTTTGGGCTGATTTGGAACCTTGATGAGGATCAGGTCAATTGACCTGACCAGGGTCAAGTTAACCAACCAGACCAGGGTCAGGTTAACGAACCAGACCAGGTCTGGTCTACTATCTAGACACCAGGTCTGGTTTACCAACTAGGCCAGGTTGGTCGGCCACATCAGCAGCCCACTGCCCAATTTACTTGGCCAGCACTAGAGCGTTTTATGAAACTCTACAATCCTACGAAGCCATGTTGCACATTCTAAGCCGTTAGATCAAGTGGCCTATTATTAGCTACTTACAATATACTTAGCAGCTGGCCAAGCATTCTAGTTAGAGGGCTATTTGCTCTAGTCTTTGCACAATTCTTGGGCAGTCTTGCGTGCAGTCTCCAGGAGTTCCTGGACAGTTGTGTGTGCAGTTGCTGGCCCTGTGGTTGTGACCAGACTCACGTACAGCTCCTTACCTCAGTTTGGAGTCTTCCCCGGTGAAGTTCCAGCCTGGAGTCATACCAGTTTGTACGCATAGTTCAACCTACTCCACATGAGTTTGGAGGTGCAGTCCTTGATTGTTTGAGAGATAGATGATCAGCAAACTAAGGGCGAGCTCTTGTGACTTGAGAGAAGATGCAGGTGATGTATAATGAGACAAAGGTGGAAGGTCACACACATACCTTCTTATGTCGTAGCAGTATGCACAATATCATAGAACTACCAACTTACATGATTCAAAATCAATTAGTCTCATCCAGCTATTTTGAGGTGCTAACTTTAGGAGGCTGTCTGAAAAAGTTGATTACAAAAAAATCCCCTAAATTATGTTGAGAATTAGACATCAGGTTGGTTAGAGGGGTTTAAATCCACATTCATATGAGTGGTGGATGGGTCACCCCCCATTGTATGAGTGGATCATCCTAGCCCTCCATTTGACGGTGATAGTCAATACCAGCTTATGTGTTGACTCTCTCTCTTTTGTGTGATCCTCCATTTTCTCCTCTCCTCTCCTCCCATGTGTGAGCTCCTTCTCTCCATCTTTGAGCACTTTTTTGCACTCGTTAACAGAGCAGGCTCTTCTCCCACTTCTTCCCTTGCCCTTTTGTAACTTCGTCCTTCTCTTGCCATCTTGACCTGGTCTCTAGCCTTTTTATATGGTGGTGCTGTCACACTTTTCATAGAAGGTTTTCCACTTAAATTATTGAACCGTTCTCCACAAAGGGTTGAGCGACACAGTAAGATGGTTTGTTTTGCTGCTGTTTTGAGCCTCAGTCGACTGATAAGTCCCGCTTGATATGGGTTCTTGAAGGAGATTTGTTTAAGCCTTGTTTCAACAGTCGGTGTCTTAGCACTCTCCTGCTGCTCCATTGTCATCACCGGCTCTTATTTCAGAAACATTATTTGCAACCAGGCATCTGGTCTCTACCTAGCATGTTTTGTATGCTACTGCGACTTCAAGGTATCTCAGCCGAGTGCTCATTGAATACAATCTTTTGGCGTGGGCTCTGCCTCTGTATTGGCTGTCCTTATATATCTTTTCTGGTTGGAGTGTCACCTACTATTGTGGCTGCCAAATTCAGAAGCTGAAAGCCTCTAATCTTACTTGCCTTTTTCTCTGTTGTAAATCTTTCAGAGATGGCAGAGTTTCATTCCTTCTACGGTGTTTTGGTAAAGCTGCTGAAGACCGGTATTGCTGCTAAAGGCTTCTTTTTTATGTGCTGTCTTGAGCAGCGGTTGCAGCCTTGTTATGATTTCAGAAGGGACATAGTCCTTCAGGAGGGTTATCTATTAGTCGCCTCATTGGGCCGAGCTTTCTGCTGGATCTCACACCTTTTGGCTCAAGCGACGCTTCTTGTTGTTGACCTTTTTTCAATGGCTGTGGTATCTTCTGCTGTGGTCGGAACCTCCTGCTGAAAGGTTGACTGGCTGTTCGTTGAAGGTTGCCATAACCTGCCATATCATTTTACATAAGCTTAGCCAAGTTAGGTGTTTTGTAGATGATTTATTTGTACCAGATGTTCCTAACTTTCAAGACTTTATGTACAAAGACGTAGTGCTTTTGGAGAAGGAATCTATCTTCGTGACTCTTGTGAACTGAACTGCACTTCAAGAGGGGATTCTTGTGTTTTCTTAGATCTTAGAATTTCTCAATCTACCATAGGATTAGAGGTCGATATATACGACAAACGTGAACAACCTGAATATAGTGGTTTACACATTATAAAAATGCCTCACATTGACTCAAAACAATTCTGATTTGGCAAAATGTCATTTCTTCCCAATTTCATAGATTTTCCCGCCTTTATATCCACACTCCACACTGTATCCATATAGTCTATACATCAACAAGGAGTCCACACTAGAAGACACGGAGCAGCAGGAATTCGCCATCATGTATAGGGATGTCTCTGCAAAGCTCGCCACCTACACACTATCCCCACACATAATCCCCCAAACACTTTAGATGCACTTCAACACACTCTGCACACAAAATCTCATCTTGCACATTGATCTCATATTCCCTCTCCCGCCCAACACCCTCCGGACCAACACCTCTCCCACCCAACACCTCTCCCTCCCAACACCCTCTCGACCATCCTTCGTCGAAATCTCGACCATTGTCACCCCATTCTAGCTATGTCCTACTTCTCGCTAGATCTTCAGCCCATCAACCTATCTTTATTCCATCCCTCCGATCTTTAATCCTTATCCTTCCACCCCATTCTCTTAAACTACTAGGCATGTTGTCAAGTAATCATCGAGTCCACCAATTCTCAATAGGATGACAACATGATCCAGCTAGCCAAACCCAACATCGACTTGATGCAGACCTATGGCCGAGATTCAGACGTCCATGCATGGCCTTTGACAATGACAAAGAGATTTGTACAGGATACTTGGAAGGCATGCTTAGAGACAACTTCATAGAGGTAGGGCCTTCAAGTGTGAATCAAGCAGTCCTCATGATAGATGATGAGCTCTTCTTTTAGTTTCAAAAGAGAGTACGCTTGTGCTTTCTAAGTTAGAAATGTATTTTTGACTCTTTGTAGGAAACAATACATAAGTGTAAAGGACCATTTAGCTTTTTATGTTTTAAATAAGAGTGAGAGAGAGAGAGAGAGAGAGAGAGAGAGAGCGATATTCCAGTTTTTTGGAAGATTTTGTTTCTTAACTTGCTTGTTTATTTTTGCTTAGTCACCTGCTTCCTTTCTTCTTTATTTCTTCTTTTCTTTCTCTTTTGTTTATTTGACGTATTTTAGTAAGCACTGGGTTTGCCCAAGAGACTCCGCGGGTCTTTAGAAACCCAGTATAGTTGCTTATGCTTGGGCACTGATGACGACATAAGTGTTGCTTTGCTTGCTAAGTATCTCTTCCTTTTATTTTTCTTAAAAGTTTTTGTTTACCTCTTTTTCCTTATCTTTCATATTCTCTTTTATTTTCTCTTTTATTTTCTGTGTAGATATGTGATCTTTAGAATAACAAAAAATCTAAATTTGTATGATTGGACTTATTGTAGTCTTACAAAGGTATATATATTTGTCGGCATGTGTACTATCGGGTTTCTTCAGAGGGACCTTGAGCCTCTAGTGTATGCTCTCTCAGAAGACTATTCGACTACTTAATTCTTTGTGTAGAGCTTTTGCAAAGGTTTAGTCTAAGGTTTCCCAAAGCCCTCACAAAATGACACGTGGCATTTTCACTAAGGTTTGGTTAACCTTATGGTTGACTGGTCTAATTCTCAGTCAACTCGAGTTAACTCATCTTTTTTGGGCCTTTCTTGTCCTATTTATCCACCAAAGGGGACAATTTTTCCCCTTAGTCTTGTTGAAAAAGAAGATATGTTTTCCTTTTTATTATTTCTTGGGCGCAAGTGGCCCTAGACATTGTTATACTAAGAGCATCCACCACTTGGGATGAAGTGGCTATCAATCTCCATGAGATTTGTTAATGGGGTCATTTTCTAATCAATCACCTTAAACCCCATGCATATCTTTAAGAATGTGGGACTTGCCATTTAGACACATTTGGTTGGTGAGACGAGCATGAGGGGAGCATGAGAGGACTTGAGAGTTGAGGGCAAGATGAGGGAGCTCTAGCTATAAAACAATAGTACCAAGGTTGTGCTTCAGAAGGTCCCATCATGCTTCACCAAGAGAGAGCTAAGAAAGAGAGAAACTAATCAGGACGAAAAAAATGAAGGATTTTGCTCTTTTCCTTAATCACAATGTGATTGGGCCTTGGCTACAATAGGCTTTGTATGTAGTTGAAGAAAATGGGATGGAAATAATTGATCTAGAGTGTGAGTTTGCAAGGGGATGTAACCTACATCTAAGATCTTTGCTTATTAACTTGATCCCTTACTTTCGTTTTTTCTTTTGCATTATGTATGTGATAACTATAATGTTCATTTATGCTTTTTTTTTTGTAGTATAAAAACTACAATGCATTGTGGTTGTATGGCAATACTTTTGTGTGGAACACATCAATTTGAAGGGGTCCACATTTGATGGCTAACTTTGTTCAAGATAGTTGAGCAAGAACAACATCAAATGCCGGTCTCCCTTACTCAATATAGTTGAGCAAGAACATCAGATGCCAATCTCCCTTCCTCACAATTAAAGATATCCTAGACAAATCATATTATATTCTAGCTATGATAAGAAAACATGCCAATGGATTTTTTGTCATAGACTCATCTAGACTTTAGACAAATGAAAATGATACTTTTTTTTGCATTAAAAATGTGAAAAAGTAAGAACATATCATTTAATCTCAGGACCTCAATTTGAAGCATTTCTCATATATTTAGAAGTAACTTAATTAATAAAAGCATTTTTATTTTGAGCATAGGTGGCCTTTCCTCCAGATGGTTCTAATTGGAGATGGTTGTAAGTGCTATAGGGGGGCCCTGGTGGTGAAAAATGGTATTAGCCCATGGGGATGGGTTGAAGGGAATGTTTTAGGGGGGGGGGTAGGGGGAGTGGAGAGGGGCCATGCATGTGACACGTGGCCTCCCTCTCTCTATAGTTGCATGTGATACAAAAGCTGGCAGCCACATGCAACATAGAGAGTTCGATTGTGGAGTAGTAAATTCCGCTCGTAGATTGAAGCCTTGTGCCATTATCAGTCGGAGCGAGAGTGTATGATTGTGTCGATCCCTCGCGATGGCCTGGAGGATGATAAATATGGTTGTGTGGAGGTTTCCTTGTGTGAAGGAAAAGATGCACAGTACGAAGGCGACAAGAATCAATAGAGTGCGCGGAGAGTTGTGTGCGGTGGGTGATGACGAGGAAGATGGGGACAGAGAACGGTTGGGAGATATGGATGCCACGCTCATGTGCGGAACGGAAGAATGTCGAGAGTATGTGGCAATGAGGTCATTCTATTGTTCTTTGCTGTTTACAAGGTTATGATGTTTGTGTGTTGCAGGATCAAGAAGAAGCAGGGGAGGCCTCGAAAGAATGGCTCGAAGAAGGGTGAGGGTCTGAAGGTCTTGGAGCGTTAACGGTAGGAGTAGGAGGCGGGGATGTCAATGACAAGTGTTTGCTTCCTAAAGTGCAGAAACATTTGGAAGAAACGTGCATGTCAGGTTCCCGTGGCGTCGAAAGGGGAGGTGCCCTCTATCATGTGCATTTTCAGATGGTGATATGCATAACTATAGGCAGCATTTAGAGTGTCAAGAGATTGAACAAGAAATATCTCCGCTGGGATGCACATTGGCCACTTGGTGGGGTGATTATGTGTCGTGCTCTCAAGCAAAGGAATCTTCATACTTATCAAGGTATGTTGGGGTACTATTTGAAGGCTTTTGGGTAGCCACATTTCAAGAGCATGTCCAAAAGCATAACGCACGATGACATACAAGTTGGAATCGAGCTATACATCCGGTATGGGCTCGACGAAATGAAGAATAAGGTATGTCTGACGAGTGCAAATGTGTTCGGTCATGCGTTCATGCTCTAGAAGTTTAAGATGAGGTGTAGATATGTTCTGTGGCACATCATAGGTGGCACATCATAACTTGTGCACTGTTGTCATCGCCAATAAATTTGCTGCCTTGCTCATCTAGGATTACATCAATGTTCTCCCTACCTTTTTCTTATTGACATGCCGGAAGAAAAATTCGGAAGGGCAATCCCCCAGATCAAGCCATCGGATGCCGGATTGAATTTTGGCCGCCGCCAGCTTCATATGTTTGCATTGTTGTAAGTGACAGTCTAAAATAAAGTAGAGGAGGAAGATGAGGGTCATGGGGTGTCCTAAAGAGCTACACGAGAAAGATTCGGTCACATGCTCATCCCAATGGACAACTATGGCCTTGAAGATGACCATTCATTATTAGTTTTGGGAGGTCTTGTAAAATGTATTCTATATTTTTTCATGGATTGGCCATTGTTGGAATTGCATTTGGTATAGCCATTATTTGTATAGAAAAAAATACATATGATGGCATAAATGCCAGTATTAAATTGTCAACCATAATCATCTAGTATTGTGATGCAAAATGTCTCCGAACTCTAATGTAAATGTTGACACTAATCTTTATGGTAATACCGATGAGAAATCCAACTACACTTCTGTGAGGCTTTGCTATTTTGTTTGACATATTATCGTCTGGACCTCAAACATTTTCAAGTATGAGAAAACCATATCAAGAAGAAGCTACAAAATGCACCAATGAGGTTAATAGTATCTTTGCGATTTTTATGAAGTTAGCAAAGCTCTTTTGAGACTTTGAATGAGTGATGAAAGGTTAAGAAGGAAGAAGGTGCAAATGAAGAAGTCTCTCAAAACAAGAGAAAAAAGGATGATAATGGACCCATTCTATGATGCTTGAATCTCATATGCAAGTTTGGGATTTGTAGATTAGTTTAGACATCGACTCTGTTAAACTCAATTGAGCAACACATAAGTTATGGGTTGAGCAAGTTACCCATATGCAATATATTCCTTGAACCTAAAAATAAATGGAGAATAACAAAATGAAGATGGTAATTCCCATATTTGTAGATGGAAAACATGGCCAAACAATTGTCTATTGAATCTCGCTTCTAGAGTAGTTTTGTATTGGTGTGTAAAGACAAGAACAAAAAAACCAAGTTGTAGCCAAGTTCATTGAAAATATAGAAAAAAAGAATGGTAGTGATTCATGAAACATTTTTATATCCATTTTTTACCTTTTTATCCTTGTTCTAGTCATGCGATTCCTCATTTGCACCTTCTTCTTCTCTTATTCACAATCTCTATATTTCTTTGCAAACTAGTCACCATCTTCTTTTTATGCTTTTCTTCATCTCCTTCTCATATCCATTTTTATCATATGCTTATTCACTATTGTGATATGCAAGCCTTGTTGAGACATGACACATTGACTATTTGGGACTCATCCTATATAACATGTCATTGTGACGATGGTGAGGCTATAGTTGTTCACGTTAATATCTCTCAAAGAGTTTGGTAAGGCCACTATTTTTCTCCAATAACGCCCTTAGCCTCGATCCTTAGAAGAGCTTCCATCTCTTTTACTTATCGAGGTACCTTCAAATGCACTGGATTTCCTCCCATTCAGAAAACTCATAAGTTTCTTCCATAAGCATCTACAATTGCAAATGACTTTTTGGATAGAACCTCAATGATGCCCTCAAAGTGGCAACATGTGGCAAGAGTAGAAGGAATAGAAGCCATGGAATTCCTTGGGAGGATAAGTATAATATTTAGGTAGAGTAGTGCATATATAAAATATTGTAAGAGGGGAGAAGACCTGTGGGGTTAAAGGTCACTATGCCTTTACCCTGGTTATGTACAATACTCAAACACATATATAAATGAATGAAAAAGAAGATTAGAGTGGTTCTACACCCACCAAAAACTTGTGTGGCTTTTTGTTTCTCTCTCTCCTTCTTCCGTTCTTGCTTCCGTTGAGAGCACTCTCAACTGGTATCAGAGCCCGGGTGATCTAGCTGAGCATGCGTGAATGCTTATAAGCTCAGCAGCTCTGTGGGAGGAAGGAGAAGCTCTGTAGGAAGCTTTGTGGGTGACTTTACTTGCATCCGAGTGTGTAGAGACCTTGGAGGAACCTTTGGAAAAGTCACTTTGGTTTTGCGAAGTGGTTTTGAGAGCCTGTTAAGTGTTTTCAAAGAAAAAGTCGTTTTTTGAGCTTTTCCCTGTTCCGTTCGATGACAGAGACTCCGTATTGACTTATAGAGGCAACTATTGCTTGCTTTTGGTATCCACATTACTTCAGGAGCTTGGAAACACTTTTATTCTTGAATCTGGGATCATTCCATTGGATTTCTGACTCACTGTGTCAGCTTTTGCGTTTTTCTGCCCGGGTATTGGAACTCAAGTTTGGAGCAACCATTTGCAGATCTGTCAGTTCCGGTGGACTCATGAGGTCCTAAAACTTCTATGTTGCTCATCATTCGCACTCCAGTGGAGTTTACAAATAGCTCTGTTTCCAAAAACGTTTTTCAATCCGTGTGTTGGACCCAGTGATTGAGACCACGGTTTCCAAAACCGTCTGTCCCATTGCGTTCCGAATGCCCATAAACCCCTTCCTGTCAGTTCTTGCGCGATTCGGTGGAGTATTTTCAGAGTTAGAGATCTCTGTGTATTCGATTTCATCTCTCTCTTATGCATTTTTCATTCTAAGGTTTTGAAACCTTAGATTTATGCCACATGGCAGTGGATAAGTGTTGACTCCCATTTCTCACTCATCGGTTGGGATTTTGGAGTTTTGACAGAAGAGAGATATTTGCAGATTTTCTTGTTGAGTCTGATTATGCAATGGCGCCCATGTTTTGAGGCATATCAGGTTCTATTTTCAGTAGCGGTCATTACCGTGGGACTATGATTTCTTGAGGATACCTTATGCAGATCACTCTGGTTGCAGTTTGAGCAGTGTGCGCTCATTTGTGGTGTGCATTGGGTTGCAGTGGATGATTTATAGGCCATTTGGATGCATTGCGGTCCTTATTGGATGTGCTGATAGGCCCAAATTGCCTTGTGGGATGCTATTTTTATGGACGCTTTGCACATGGATGCTATATTATGCTGAGGGACAGCTTTGACACATTGCAGGTGATGCACTGATAGTGCTATGCTCTCTTGCATGAGATATTATTGATGCATATCCCAGTGGACGGTGTTTATGCTTGAGTCATTTGGCACTTATTGGCATTTTGGATTGCCATTACAGTTGGCATTTTCTTTTGGGCCAAATTTGCTCATATGGATGCATAGTATATGCACATGAGTCAGATGCATCTTTTGATGCTTTGAGCTTTGAGTTTTGGTGATATTTCACTCTATTGTGGCATACACATTTGGGTGCACTTGGTATTTGGTGTCATTCTCTCTTATAGGCACTAGCATTGTGGTTCTGCACCCACCAAAAACTTGTGTGGCTCTTTGTTTCTCTCTCTCCTTCTTCCGTTCTTGCTTCCGTTGAGAGCACTCTCAAACCTAAGAGGAGAGGAGTTAGAGGGAAGGAGCAGAGCATTGCAATGGTGTACTAGAGAGAGAGAGAGAGAGAGAGGAGAGAGAGAGAGGAAAGAGAGAGAGAGAGAGAGAGAGAGAGAGAGAGAGAGAGAGAGAGAGAGAGAGAGAGAGAGAGAGAGAGAGAGAGAGAGAGAGAGAGAGAGAGAATCTAGACATGCAAGATGAGGTAGAATAGAGGCAAGAGTTAAATAGTAGTGCAAGAGGATAAAAAAGAAAAAATAATGTTTATTAGATTTTATGCTTGGGAGGCACAAGAGAAATACAAATGGACATCATAAGAAATGGGGTGGAATATCTAGTTTCATTAATTGTAACCATGAATAACATTTAGGAGAGGTTACAAATTTTGGTGAAGCAAGGGAAGCATGTTTAAATCATCTCGATATAAGAGTTAAGAGTATAAGGCACATGACACTTAATCCTTCGGTGCCATCTCATTATGGTAACACATGTTCAAAGGAGACACTCTCTTTATACCACCTCAATGTTCATATCTAATCAAGCTCGTTATGCATGATCTCATTGATTTCGAATGTATCCTACATAACCATTTTTAGTTAGGAGCCATCATGATGTGTTTGCTTTTTTGGGGAAGACATGAAGATGGTTCCTATAATTTTCGAAATCATGGTGAACCCTATCTTCATTAGTTACTGTACAATGATTTTTATTTTGATTCCATCATACTCAAAGTCTTTATGGAGGCGATCCAAGTTTTGCCCACAAATTGCTGCACCATCTCCCGCATGATGACATCTCTATCCTCCGCCTCTTCTGCCTTCAATTCCAACCCTCAATTTCATCTCTTTTCCTGCTCCTAAATGCTAAGGACTAAAAATTCCATTTCTTGAGGTACACACTGAGTTCTCTCTCTTCAAACTTGTTGCGATCCTGTACTCCTAGTGGGAGGGACTACGGAGCCCGTGGACCCCCCATTGACGGCCAGGGTAGTTCTCATTGCTCTTGCTATTTCATTTCCATTTCATTATGTCTCTCTTTGAGTATTATTATCTCTTTTCCTATCCTACCCTCTCTCTCTCTCCCTCTCCACCATGCACCTTCAGAGAGCAAGGGGGGATGACAAGGCAGAGCTCAGTGGGATTAATTTTTATGTTAATTTTGAGGACTCTTTGACTTAGGTTAATTAGAGTAAGTATTAGGGGGGGTTTTTAGATTTTGGATTTATGCATCTTGATTGGACTTTTTTGGAGGAGATTGATTTTCGATTCTTGGGGTTCTATGCATCCTTTGCTATGCCATTAAATGTACAACATTGGAACTCACTCCAATATATATTGAATGAAACATTGAATATATAAAGACGATTTAAATTTTTTTTTTTTGGCATTGTACTGAAAATGAAAGTGCCAACAATACACCCATAAGATAGAATCTTGAGCTGCTCTTGGGGCTTGAACTCAGGACCAACACATACACACCCATACCTTTTAGTTGCTTGGTCTAAACAGTGTTGACAAACATAGTTGTATTTAACTCATCACTTTGAATTTAAGCCATTGGTTAGTGCGATTCCTTTTCAAAATTGAAGGTATCCGTTGAGGCAGTTGTCCTTGTAAACCTTCATATGAAAAGGCAATCACAGCCTTTTAAAGGCTCAATATATCTTAGTTTGGTGATCGCTATGAGACCTCAGATCTCTCCATCCCATAATTCTGCAATATTTTCGTAAGGAACAGAGACGGGATTGCATAGATACTGCCCATCGAAATTCTTCTTCTGGTCCATTTTCCTAATAATTTGCTGATCTTCATCGGTACGCTGCCAATCAAAGACCTGGAAGTTTTCTATTTGTGGAATATCCTGGGAAAGACACTCACTCCTTGCTCCAATCCCCATCTTAAAGCTACCTGTGAAGTCAAGCACATAAAATTTCTGCCAAGCCACCTTGAACAACCCACGTTGAATTTGTCTGCTTTGCTAACCCAAAAAAGCTACAAACCTCTCTAGGGATCTTGCCATGCTTCAATGCAATCTGTTTGAAGAATAGCAACAAAACCCCATGGCATAAGTGGAGCTCCTAACGGAGACCAAGCACTGACGTGGATGTTGGCCTTGCTACAAGTCATGCATCTCCACCTGCCGAAGGTTCTCACATTACTTAGTCATACAAGATAAAAGCTAATGCAGCTACAACCCAGCCGTGAAAACCTCACATAATAGAGAAATCCAAAGACCTTGTGAAGTACGTCGTGCAATTCTCCTAACCTCGCCTCCAAGTTGCAGTTTAGATGTACCTATTCACTGCTGGAGGGATATCTCCAAAAGCCAATAGGTCCCTAACTTTCTTAGATGAGAAATTACTTACGCCGATGGCCCGCGTGAGGCCTTCGTTAAAGCAATGTTCCATTGGCCTTTTGCATCCAGAGGGAGCAGATCGTCAGGGCTGGGTTCATTCTGCGCGTGAATGAGGTAAAGGTTCAAGTAATCGAGTTGCAACTCGCTGGAAAATGGTAGAAACATTAGAAGGGAGTCTACATAAAGAGAGGTTCAAGGAAACCGCTCCAAACTTTGGCAATGACAATTATTAATCTGCATCAGCAAAGCCGATTCGAGTGTCAGCTGAGGCTTTTTGAAGGGCGGGCAACGCGCCCTCCGGATAAGCATCGGAAGCCCAGAGTTTGGAGGTGCAGGCGAAGGGATCCTCGCGCGTCACGATGCCGAATCTGGAAAGCGAAGAAGAAATGAGGGGGAAGGCAGTGGGTCTGGTGTTAACTCGATAGCGGAAGAGATGGCAGTTGTTCGGAGGTGGAGGCTGAGGGAGTCGTGGGATGGAAGCTCCTGTGTTGAGCTTTACGGGGCAACTCTGTGAAGAAAAATAGTGGAACACTGTCAACTTCCTTCACCTTCACGGTTTCAACCTTGCTCCATTAAATAGGTGCCCACAAAATCCCCATTACTATAGTTCGTTAGCGAATTAACCTAAGCTTTCAGAAAAAATTAATTGGATGGAGCCATTAAGCTAAGCCAAAATATCGTGATCCACAAGGTTCGTAGGTTGTCCACTTACTGTTCTAGAATGCCCCACTTTTGGAAACTTCTGTAGCCGCCGATTTGAGAGAGTATAAGATCACATGGATTTACATTTTTTCCTTCAAAATTCAAACTAGGGTGCGGTAGGCCGCCTAAGGGGAAAGGCGGAATGAATTACGAAATTTATAATAAGTCGATTTAAATTAACAATGTTTTAAATTGAAATGAAAAAAGTAAGTTGAGAATATCAAAATTGTATACTTTTTCCCTTTTTGTGTTTAAAAAGCAAAGATATGCTTTTACCCACGAGTTTTTACGCTATTTGACTAAAACTTTCATGATAAACATTAATTAAAATCAATCTAAGTGCTCATATTCGTAAGGGCTAAAATCAATCTAGGGGCTCATATTCATTACACGTGGCTCAAGGAGACGGAAGAAAACTGAAAAATATGTAGACATCTTGTTTCGGGGTATATCCTTGTCAGTTGTGTCGGTGTATGCCTCTAATTCAACCCCTTGGAGAGGTGAACTTTGGGGGAGGCTCAAGAATGCTATTACAAACAAGAATTCAATCCTTTTGGGTGACTGAAATAACGTGACTACTAGCATGTAGGACAGATCTCATAAAAGTGTAGACATGCCTTATCAGGAGACGTTAGCATGGAAGCATGTAGAATTAAGCAACAAAATGGTGGATTGGGTGCTCTTTGACTCACTACATCATCTGAGGGTTTGTATATGGCATAACAAACGTGGTGACAACTCGTCGCATGCAGCACACTTAGACATAATCTACCTCAGTATAAGAAAGGGGATTGGGTCTCACCTTGCCTTCAAGGGAGAGTGTTGTTCGAATCCTTTGCATCAGATCATTTTCCGTTAATGATATCAGTGGAACTCTAGCTACACAACTAGCAATTTCCATCCTTGGACTCTTTGAATATTACTACCTCCTGGATTACCCTTACGACTCATGAGCTACCACAAGCTCTTGAAGTACCATGGGTTCTTGGATTTACCACCACTGGACTACCACCCTCAAATGACCACAAGCGTTTGGACTTCCACGCTTGTACTCTTAGACTCCCACAGGTTATTAAATGATTTGTCCAATATGCATATGAAGTTTCACTCTTGGTCACTATTTGCTTGCTCTTTTGGTATATTACTCCATGTTGATCTTAGTGGTTACCATACATTATTGTTATTTTTGTAAAATGTAAATGGTAGTTAAAGCTCTCCATTTTTTTTAAAAGGCATTTTGAATGTGTGTTCTCTTATTAATATATTATATGTGTTTTAATTTTTTATTTTGAGTATTATTTCTTGTAATAATGTAATAAAGATGTTGATATATATATGTAAAATACAAAAAGGTGTCTCCACAGAACTGAGAGCAAGCCCGAGCAGGTTGAAGCGCTTGCTCCAAAGTCAAGATTTCCTTGGTTTTCACTTGAAACTTTACACAAGAAATGATGTTGTACCTCAATCAAATGGCGCATGGTCAGACACGTCAGATTGCGATGTTGTTGGTTGGTTACTTGTCAAAATAGCCAACTTCCTTGTGGGGTGCAGGTCCACGGTGTAGGTCCGCACTGTCAAGGGATGAACTGTACTCAGGGCAAGTAATAAAGCTATCATGGGATTGTAAACTCCACTTGTGCCAGAATGAGTCTCAGGAACAGATGACAATGGAATCACTAACTAAACTTCACGCACATGGTGTTGATGAAAATGACGCAATGTGTCCAATGGACAATATGAAAACTTATCTATAAAATTGCAATTTTGACATATTGTCATATTTCCATTTGCAAGTCATGTACTTTTTAAATATTCCTAAATTATATTTTGCAATGTTTTGAAATGGATGTTGGATGGTTGTTTAGGGTTTATATTTTTAAAATTTGAGAAAATAATCTTTAAAATAGGTTGAGAAGCAAATGTGTTTGAATGTATGTATGTATCATGTCCTAAACTCATATCTTTGCTATTATGTTTAGGGTTTAGCATTTCACCAAAATAATGGCATCATCATCAAGAACACCCTCTTGACCATCCACACAGGCCGAGTACCAAGCCCAAGACAAATGCACATGCGGTAGTCAAGCGATGAAGTTCATGATGGATGTGGTTGATGTATTTCACCAAAACAATGGCATCATCATCAAGAACACCCTCTCAACCATCCACATAGGCTGAGTACCCAAGCCCAAGATGAACGTACATGTGGTAGTCAAGCAATGAAGTTCGTGATGGACATGGCTAATGCCACCAGGCATCTGTCACTAAAAGAGCAAACAAAGGCAATTGCCGCAGCGAGTATTTTCCACAACCCCAATGGCATGAAGTACTCAGCTATAAAGATCCTCATCTCAGATGACCATTTAGAGGCTATATGGGATTGTAGCAAAAATACCCCAGGACACGAGCAATGGCCCATTTTGCGGTGTTATAATGAAGGCATGAAAGAGAATGCACAATGCATCTAGGAGATAATTTTTGCTAAGAAATTTCACTCTAAAATTCCCAAATACTTTGCAAAGTTGCTATATGCAAAGTTTGTGCTTGGTCGTGGAGTGGACTTTGCCTCAGTCACTTGAGTATGCGAGGAGCCACGTATGCCAAGCACCAAACTCATGGTAGTTGAACCTCTACAAAGCATCAACAGTCCAGTGTCAAGTGAATATAATATTTAAATATGTGGAGTATTTACTTTTGGTTTTTTTTAAAGAATTCCAACCCAACATCAATGGATAAGTTTGTATTTGACCTTATTGGATGTGTAGCCTCTATCACAACTGAAGACCTCTATTGAAGAGGGAGTTAGATAGGAAGCACGTTCGAGCGAGATGTCACACATACGTGCATGCATTATTATCCCAAACCGGCCAGCGGCTTGATGTTGACAATGCATATGCGGAGATGAATTATTCTCAGCAAGCACGTGATGCACAAGCCACCTTGCAACATATTGAAGAAGGGGGCACGAGTTTGGCAATCAATTGTGATTTTGTTGGCCTTGCCATGCACAAACCATCCATGATACCTACAACATCACGATACATCATGGACAGGCCATGTTGTCCAATCTGCCAAGATCATTTTGACAGGGCCACATGATCGTTGCCCTCCATTGTAATCATCGTTTTCACCTTGTCTGTCTTGTGAATACTTTAAATGTGAGAAGTGCATGTACGGCATGCAACGCTCCTGTGGCATGTGAATTGTATGACATGCTTGGCATCGGCGCAACCTACTCTCCTGATCCGAGGCTACGTACAATTGAAATGATAAGGAGAGGAATACTTTTGTATACAAACATATTTATAATATAAAATTATTTTTTGTACATGAATTATCTATTTGCAATAATTGTTTTGAAGGTTTCTTACAAAGGTGTATTGAATTAATATTCCTGTTATTTTCAATTATGGAGGAATTTGTTTACGATGATAATGGAAATGGATCGTTTTCTCATAAAGTGTAATATTTTGTTCTAGTAATTGATCATTGTCATGGCAATTCTCCTTGTTGTCCTCATGATCATCGCCAGCACCTTGCTTGGGGTAACCATTGCTTGTGGTTGCTTCGTGGTACTATATCACCACGGGCCACACATTTTACTAGGGGCCCAGGCACCCACCAACCACCCGTTGTCACACGAGCTGGCTAGAAAACAATTCAACTTAATTTATTTTGATACTCATCTTATATGTGTGGAGCTCCTTCTTGGCTTACTTTTTTGCTGAGGCCATTTTGTATCGGGCAATATATATGCTCCCATGTTGTAACTAATTTTTTTGATGGCCTCATTTTGTATGAATAGTACCAATAATAATATTTTTGAACTATGGACATGCAATCTCCATGTCAAATTATTATTTTGAAAAGGCTGAAGTGCTTCATGTTGAATTATCATACCTTTGAAGTAAAATTGTTAAAAATGCAAATGTTGTTGAAAATTGTTGAAGTAATTAACGTGGATGGATTGATTGTTGAAAATTATTGAAGTGATTGATGTGGATGTATTATTATTGTCATACTTTGAAGTGGAATTGTAAATAATGTAACGTCTACTCCACTTAAACAGAGTCTACTCGAGGAACTTTAATAAGAGATCACAATTTGCAAATGATAATTTTGTAGCATCCTTCAGTCAACTTGCACAACTAGGAATAAGTATAATTGTTGAAGTAATTATTATTCTCATAATTCAAAGTAAAATAAAAATTCAATGTTAGTTTCACCATATGCACCCTTTGCAAAATCAATTTCACCATACGTCAATTCAAAATTAAAAAGGTGATTTGCATTGCCTCAAAACAGTAATGTTGGACAACAGGTCCCTTAATGGTAGCAATAAGAGTTGGCAGGGCCCTAATCTCTTAGTCCCTTGCATTTTGAAATTCCTCTACATGCATCACCCAAGAAATGCAACCTCCTTCTTAAGCGAGAGCCAATGCATGTCTGATGACAGACATTACATCTCCACCATTCATCGTCTAGCATCATAACATTATTCTCAACATTTGCGACAACTTCAACCACATCTGTAAGATGCATTGTTATGTCAACATGAATACTAGTAGGTGGTTGCAAGATGGCAGCCACTCTTGATGCACCATCACCTCTGCACCGTGGCATTGTCCTATTAACATGTCCCACAAAGTGCCATAACATCCTTGCCAGCAAGCCTCAAAATTCTTGATGGCAGATATCACATCTCCAACGATTTTCTGCTATCACATTGGGGTATGCTATCACATTGAGGTGGTGGATGTTGAGATATGGTGCCATGTGCACATGAATTAGAGGCTAAGGTATGGTGTAGAAATAGCCACCCAAGGATGTGGACTACATGATGAGAGGATGTGGAGCAAGGACATCCACTAGGAGAATGTGGATTAGAGGATCCCACAAGTGTTGACTATTCTAAAGGCTCTCTCTATATAAGAAGCCTATCTCTTGTATTACAATATGCACATTTGGTATAGATTGAGCATTGCCTACCATATGTCTCTCTCATGGAGTTTCTTCTATAGTTGGATCCTCCTTGATCTTTTACTACTTCCACGTTGCACTAGGAAAGCACGATCCACATTTTCACATGGTATCTGAGCTTAGGTCGGCTCTTCTAGATTACTTTTATATTGTTCTTGAATATTACAATATGCACATTTGGAATAGATTGAGTATTGCCTACCGTATGTCTCTCTCATGGAGTTTCTTCTACGGTTTGATCCTCCTTGATCTTTTTCTAATTCCATATTGCACTAGGAGAGTACAATTCGTATTTTCACATGGCATCAGAGATTAGGTCTACCTCTTCTAGATTACTTTTATATTGTTCTTGAGTGATTGTGAGCGATGTCCATTCACCTCCATTGAGAAATCTCTGTCTACTTATTTCTGTTCCATTTTTCTTGGGAGAGTTTAGAGAGTTTTTATTGTGAGATTCTTCTTCTAGTATCCACAAATCTATTGTGAGGGAAAGTGAAGTCTCCATTGGTTAGATAGAGAGAAATCCACCAGTTTACAACAGTCAAGGATAGCGACTCAGACTATTCTACATGGGCAGTCAGCAAAGATAGATTTTATGCCAATGGCCAATTCATCGTAGGAACAGAGCATGAACTAAGGACCTTCAGTCGTGACCAAAGGTACTACTTAGTAGCAAAAGCTCCTACAATAATGGACACAAGAGATACAAGTACCAAGCATCACCGACCTAGCTACAACCGATGCAAACTCAAGCAATAACTACAAAGCATGCCACATCCTAACTACAATGACTCCACGTAGCATCTACATGCAAGCAAAGAAGCAAAGCTCCTAGGGGACTCCAAGCGACCAAGCATTGACACAAAACCCATGACTTTAGAGTAGTGCGACACCAACTCAAGCAACACAAGCTCAAGCTCTGAGCATACCCGATCGTTAACAACAATAGCTGCCAGTCAACTCAATGCTTCATAGCGCATAGACACAGCATAATCATGCCAGCCCCGACTCCTCAAAGCAAACGTGGCCTCCTACGATCGGCTAGAGAAGATGGCGATGATTGGATCAAAGAGGCGACATCTTCTCCTTGTGATGAGAAGAGACGACAAATTCAAAGATTTGGCCAAAGTTTTGTAATTTTTGACACGTGGTAGTGGTTAGGGTGTAGTCACTTTCAAGGTTTAGTTATGTTAGTAGAGTGCCACATGGCACACATGCCTATCATGACACATGTCACACACTGACATCTCAGAATTCTTGCTAAGCACTGTTTTGAAAACAGCATATGAATACCCTCTACCACATCATGCCCACTCTTTCTTCATAAATTATTTGACAAGCCATAACTTTCAATCTAGAAAGAATTTGCATGTGCTCCAAAAAGGAAAAATAACCACGCCTATCAACTTAGTCTTAATGTATGCAATTAGACACTGTCATATTTGAAAGTTTCTTCAAATGGTAAGGCCTTTGCAATGGAAATACGCACCCCAACTGTTGAGAAGTTCACTTGGGAATGATTCCACACTTGGGCTAAACAAATGAGGTTTCTCCTGATGCATCAGAAGCTTTGGAAGACTGTAATAGAAGACATATCCACTGCACAAAATGAAGCATGGAAAGCAAAAGATGAAGCAGCACTATCACTCATTGGCTGGCAGTTGGGTCCAAACACATAGACTCTAAGGATCATGCTAAAGATGCATGGGATGAGTTGAACATAGTGTTTAGTGCAAAAGCAAAAAACCAAGAAATTCATCTTAAGATTGAATTATATGGTTTGCACATGAGCTTCAATGAATCCATGGCACAATTTGTCAACAAGTTCAAAAGCATTATGACCCAATTAGAAGGCATAAATGCAAAATTAGGGGAAAAGGATGCACTTGCAATCCTCCTTAAAAGCATGCGTGAAGAGTACCATGCACTAACAAACACCTTGAAGAATCTTCCAAAGCCAAAGTTTGGGGAATGTGTATCATCTCTTCTTGAGAAAGAAAGAGAGTTGAAATCATCAACATCGACATCTACATCAACACGCATAATCAATCATGAAGAACAAGCGTTGTTCAGCAAAGCATCAATGAAGTGTTACCATTGCAGAAGAATGGGTCACTATCAAAGTGATTGCAGAGACTGAAGAACAAACCAAAGTGTCACCATTTCAAGAAGCTAGGACACAAAGAAGAAGACTGTCGATTGAAGCAACAACAAGTCAAATATGTGGAGTCGTCATCAAAAGCCATGAGTAGAATGACAACAACAACATGTATTGAGAAGCAAAAGCCTTTCCACCTTTAGCCTATTCTTGTAATCAAACCTGACCACCTACAAGTAGCCATGCAAGCACTCAGGGGAGGTATTGAACACCTTAAGTAACAAGGTACGCACTAAGGGGAGGTGATGGATTTGTAACTCACATCTGACCACCTTGCGATAGCCAATGGATCATGGCACCAAGGGGAGGTGTTGAGATATGGTGCCATGTGCACATGAAGTAGAGGCTAAGGTATGGTGTAGAAAGAATTAAAGTAGCACCCAAGGATGTGGACTACATGATGAGAGGATGTGGAGCAAGGACATCCACTAGGAGAGATGTGGATCAGAGGATCCCACAAGTGTTGACTATTCTAAAGGCTATCTCTATATAAGAAGCCTATCTCTTCTATTACAATATGCACATTTGGAATAGATTTAGTATTGCCTACCACATGTCTCTCTCATGGAGTTCTTTGCTAATTCCACGTTGCACTAGGAGAGCATGATCCACATATTCATAGCAGATGGCAATGATACTTTGCACAAGTGTTGCATTGGGTTATTTTCATACACTTGTAAAGGTTTATTTTGATTGGATTAATTTGTGTGGGTGGGCATGTATATTTTCTTATTTTTGAACGTGTGTAGTGCATACGTGTCAAGAAATATACAATAATTGATCATACAATAAATATCAAAGTGTTATATGGGGAAAGAGATTTGAAGAGGTATTATTTTAATTTAAATCCATACTCTTGAAATTTTTCATATTGGTTCAATATCATTTGTAAGGGTGGCCATGCGTATTTCTTCGTTTTTGCACATGCATCATGCGAAAATATAAACTAATTGATACTAAACCATTTTTCACGGTGTTTAATGGTAAAAACCATTCAAAGGTGTTGATTTTGGATATTTTAATGTTCTTGCAAACTTTCATGTTGATTGGGTAGTGTTTGTGTGGGTGGGATAGTATATTTCCTTTTTTTCTACCCATGCACAACACATACATGCAAGAAAATATGCACTCATTAATTGCAAACCATATGTCAAAGTGTTATATCCATATAATCTTTTCATAGATATTGGGTTGAGTTAGTTGCATGCACTTTAAACCCCCATGCATCTTTGGCGAACAGACATGTTGCACTGAAAGCAATCTCAAACTTTTTCTGCCATGTTGAGGAATCAATGGGTTCAGAAGAGGGAGAGTGTTTGTTCGACGATGGACATTTTGAAAAAACCAACTACTTTCGAGCGGGAGAGAGGAAGGAGGGAGAGGGTTTCTCCCTCCCGCACATCTTCATGATGCCTCAGCTATGTGCAATAGAGGTGAGCCTCCAACAATAGGATGGTAGAACTAAAATTGGCAACCAGCATTGAAGGCAAGGAATCTGTAGAGTTTCATTCAGATTGGCACCAACTACGAGTTACTAAGTGTGGTAGCAAGCCTTTATTGCAACCACTACAAAAAGTGCTAGCTAGTGTATCACCCAATCATGCTTACACCCAGGTAGCATTTTGAGAGGAGATGATTGCTAGAATGGATTGTTGCACAAGTTTGGTAGCTCCTTGGACATTGTCGATCGCGGATGTGGACTTTGGGTTGATGTCATTTATTGTGTCCAAACTATGGATGAGTTTTGTCGTATCTTCTTCTTCCTTTCTTTCCTATGTTCTCTTATCCTTTCTTGCTTTGCCTTCTTTCTTTGTCCTCTTCTTTCTGCTCTGTCTTTTCATCCATGATTTCTTGATCTCTCCCTTCTTTAGCAGCCTGTTCCACTACCTCTTTGTATGCAACCAACTTTGCTACTACCTCTTTTTGTGATGTAGGCCATGCTTCTTGGCTACTCTTTGCTTCCTTTGTGGAATTATTTGCATGTGATTGAGTGTCTGTGTGTGTATGCATTGTGAGGAAGACACTCAAGGGGAAGACAACACAGGTGGCTGTATGATGGGAAAAAATATTATAATATGTTTAATAACAAAGAGAGAGAGAGAGATTCTATATGTGATAAGTGTGAGAGGTGCTCAAGATAAAATAGGCATGCATGTGGATCACACACACACACACACACACACACAAAAACCTCTCTCCCAGAAACCTGTGTGTGTGTGTGCACGGGCGCGCATGTGTGTTTTCATTTCCTCCTCTTGGCCTAGGTGGTAAATTGCAAATCCATGTCATAAAAGAGGGCCCATTTAGTGAAACATGAATGTCATATAAATATGGAATGCCCATCCATTCAAAATTATAGGTTTACCATCTATACATCACCTATAGTGTCCCCTAACAAAGATTAAGTGAGCCAAGCCAAGTGGTTCCTACACTGGAAGGAGTCTTGAAACTTCAAATCTTATTTCTTAATATTAAAGACATTTTAAGATCCCCCCTTGAAACCCTAGTAGAGGAGGTCTCCTACTTGCCATAGACGAACCATGCTACTCGTGACTACAATGGAGGGTATGATCTCCTTTGAATGGAAAAGTCTTTTTTGCTATTCATCCTCGAATCTACAATGCATGTGGGCACACTCTAAGATCCCATCCTAGGGAAAGACCTATCAAAGCTAACAGATGGCCTTGAGGAAGGTTTGTGCATGTTGGTAATTTGTGTGGTCTACTAGACTTTTGTAGTAAATATTATAAGTTGTATATGAAGAGTAGTATGCATTATAAACAAAGGGGATCTCTTTTTAAAGAGCTCTCCTCAAACACGATATGCACATAGACCCCAAAATGAAAGCCAATACACATTGCAAACATGGGATAGTAATAAAAAAACTCATGGGCTCTTGGACCTCTTTAAGATGCCTCTTTTAATGTGATCAGACACGCATCCTTTGCTATGAGTCTTTGGGACTTTATTTATATTGTTAACATTTAATGTCTTCCTTCAAATGTAGTGCTGTGAACCCATCAGCACAATTTTACATATCAACAAAAATGTAAGTCCATTGTTTGACGCAACCCCGTTTGCTTCCGTTAATTTAAGTAGACGTTGTCCTTGTAAGCCTTCATACGACAGCCTTTGTTTAAACTTTCAAGGCTACATTTCTCTCAATTTGGTGATAACTAATGAAATCTTAAATTTCTCCGTCCCACAGTTCTGCAACATTTTTGTAAGGACCAGAGACGGGATTGCATAGAAACTGGCCGTCGCCATTCTTTTTCTGTTCCATTTTCCCAATAATCTGATGATCTTCATCGGTAAGCTGCCAATCAAAGGCCTGCAAGTTTTCTGCCATCCTCTGTTTGTTGAAACTCTTGGGGAGGACACTCACTCCCTGTTCCAATTCCCATCTTATAACCACCTGAAAAGTCAAGCAAATAAAGTTTTCAAATCATCGGCCAAGTCACCCCGAACAAGCCCACGATTGTCCGCTTTGCTAACTCAAAAATATACAAACCTGTGCAGGGGTCTTGCCATGTTTTAGTGCAATCTGCTTGATACTTGGATCATCCAGAACAGCAGCAGAACCCCATACCATAAGTGGAGCTCCTAACGGGGACCAAGCACTAACGTGGATGTTAACCTTGCTACAAGTCTCTCTTAGTTCCTTCTGCTGCCACTTCGGATGCATCTCCACCTGCCAAAGATGCTCCGTATTGGTCACTCGTATAAGAAAAACTGATTAATAAAACCAGGCATGAAAAACCTCTCACATCATGCAGAAATCCAAACACCTTGTCAACTACATCACGGAATTTTCTTAGTCTTGGCCAAACCCAAAACAGAGCTGAAAGTCACCAAATTGGTTTTCAATCCCTTGCAGTATTACGGTTCAGGCGTACCTGATTCACTGCTGGAGGGATATCTGCGAAGGCCAATAGATCCCCAATTTTCTTGGATGAGAAATTGCTTACGCCGATGGCCCGCGTGAGGCCTTCGTTGACACAATGCTCCATTGCTCGCCAGGTGCCTTTCAAATCCAAAGGGAGAAGATCGTCAGGTCTGGGCATCATTCCCACTCCTTCTTTGAATCTAATCGGCCAGTGAATGAGGTACAGGTCCAAGTAATCGAGCTGCAATTCACTGGAAAAATCGTAGAAACATTAGAGAGGACCGACGGGGTTCAAGGAAACCGCTACAACTCGGGCAATGCCAATTATGAATCTACATCAACGAAGCCCAGAGCGGGATTGGTGCGACACCTGAGGCTTTTTCGAAGGGCTGGCAGCACGCCGTCCGGGTAAGCGTCGGCACACCAAAGCTTGGAGGTGATGAAGAGGTCCTCGCGCTTGACGATGCGAGCCTTGAGGGCATCAGCGAGGGCCTGGCCAAGAAATCCTTCACTATTGTAGACGCTTGCGGTGTCGAAGTGACGGTAACCGATCTGGGAAGCGAAGAGAAACTTGTGAGTGAGCAGAATGGGTTCAAATGAGAGAGCGATGGGGGGGATGGGGGTTATACCTCAATAGCGGAAGAGATGGCAGCTTTTCGGAGGTCGAGGCTGAGGGAGAGGTCGGAGGCAGTGCCAAAGCCAACGAGAGGGATGGAAGCTCCTGTGTTGAGCTTTGCGCTTGTAGCCATAGTGGGTGATTCTGTAAAGAAGAAACTTGGACTTGCCGAATTCTACAACATGAATGGTGACCAAATAGCCTTACGAGCCGTGCCTAACTTTGCGACACGCGAAGAAGATTGTCCCTACTTCGAATAATCTCATCTACCTGATGCTCAATTAAGGTGTGTACATAATCGTCTTAGTAGATTGTAGGAAGATGGCAATGTGAAGCTATGATATTAATTGTTAAGAAACGAAGGCACAAAGAGAGGACAAGAGACTACATATTGGTCAAACTTACTTTAGCATTATAACAATGACCCTTACATATGACTTAAAAAGGTGTAGTTCGCTTCATTGCTTATATCATCACATTTACATCATTGCCTACATCACACATCTCTCTATCCACAAGTACCATATTATCAATCTCATCGAATCACTATTTCACACATCACCACACCAATATGAATAATTGAGTAAAAAATTAGAAGTTAGGATTATGGATGAGAAGGGATGGTCTATTACATGTTCACTTTAGGTCAAATAAAGGTGGTTGTATTGGTCGACTTTTGCATGGAGGTTTAGTGAATAGCACTTCCACAAAGCAACTATAAAGGATAGTAAACCTCCAAAGAATAGCCCAACAACTAATGGGTTGAGTTGTATTCATGATGGACTAGATTCTTATGCCAACCTTCTCATTCTTAGTGGTGCCAGAGTCATAGATCTTATAGAAATTCACGTGGAACCTTTTCGTTAGAATGGGGGATGCTTGGAGTGAATGACAGGTGAGTGTTGGGCTTTTCATTCTAGATTGGGATAGAGGGTATGATCTTTGTTGAATAGAAAAAAATGATAACACGCTACCAAACCGGTTTTTTGGTGTTCGTCCTCAAATCTAACATCCTTGCAGCCACACTCTAAGATCCATTTTAGGGAAAGACTTATTGAAGCTAGCATATTGCCTTGAGGGAGGTTTAGTGCACAATACTTAGAGACATGGCCTCTTGACTTTTGTAGTATGGATGATAAGTTTTTGTAGTATGGATGATAAGTTTTTAGTTATATATACATAGAAATATGCATTATAAACAAAGAATTTAGAATTTTAAAGAGTTCTCCTCCAATATGATATGCACATAGATACACATAACAAGAGCCATGACATGTTGCAAACATTGGAGTTCAGAGGTGCACAAATTTTCCAAAAATGAAATATGCGAAACACATCTACATAACCTAACACAATTTCACAAACGAACAAGCGTCTTTTCTAAAGGAACTCCACTCTTTGATGTGACTTGCCTTCATTATTTTACTTAGAGATTTGTTGTCCTTATAAGCCTTCACATAAAAGATAGCCACATCCTTTTCTTAAAATGCCAAGGCTAGATTTCTCTTAATTTGGTAATAATTGTCATGTACAAATGAAACCTTAGATCCTCCGAACCACATTTTTGAAACATTTTTGTAAAGGACTAGAGACACGAAATCTAATTAGTGAGTGAAAAATCCAAGTAGTTGCATTGGAGTTCACTAGAAAACTGTGAAGGGATGGGACTCAAGGAAACTGCTACAACAGCAATGAGATTATGAACCTACATCAACAAAAACCCAAAGGACAATTCAAGAAACTCTTGAGCCTTTTTTGAAGTCCACGTAAGAATTAGTGCACAAGAATTTGGAGGTGACAAAGAGGTCCTTGCGAGTCATAGTGCCAGATTTGAGGGCATTAGCAAAAGTTTGGCCAAGTAATCCTTCATTGTTGTAGACTCTTATGGTGTCAAAGTGAAGGTAGCTAGTCTAGAAAGTGAAAAAGAAGCTTGTGGGTGAGCAGAAGAAAAGTTGGAAGCTACTACCTGAAAGGTATAGGGAGGTATCCCAATAGTGCAAATGTTTGCAAGTCAAGCCTAAGGTGTTGTTAGAGGCAATGGCGAGGCCAATGATGGTGATTGAAGCTCGTGGGATAAGCTTTGTGAGTGTAGATTGCTGAGAAATTTTGTGAAGAACAATAATAGCTTTGTCAACTTCTATGAGGTCCTATCTCCATTTTTAGTCACCTCCATGGACATTGGAAGCTTCCATAGGGGTCTACTCAATTCCTTTTCATTTTTTGAGCTATTCCTTTGATTTAATTCATACTTCCAATTTGAATTCATGGGTGGAGATATAGCATGCATGATTTTATTTCGATTGGTGTCTTTAAAGTAGCTTCTGATAATTGATGTGGACATGCAAAAATGTTGAAACGTGTTGGTTCCAAGAACTTGGTCGAAATGGCTGGCAAGGCGATGTCAATTGTGAGAAGTACTTGCATAGGCATACTTGTTGAAAGAATCATGGTTTTTAGAAACACTACCTAAGGTGAAAGGTGAGTGTAAGCATATGGTTCACATGAAAAGGGTCACATGGAAGGTTAGGGGGCTCATTGATATTGTCACATGGAGCATGCCTATTGTATTATGTGGTGTTGGATGCAAATAAGTATGTGGAGAAGAATGTACACAAGTGTGTGGTGTATGACCCAAATTAGGTGGAGCTCATGGTCCTATTGAAGGGACCGTTGAATTTCTTCTTGTTGGTATTTATTATGTGTTGCTCATGGCAATACAAATCATGCCATGTAGTGAACGCCTCGTTTGTACACAGCTCTTCTATAGCAAATGGCAAGTATAGCAGGCAAAGCTCTCTATAGTGGTTCTCTGGGTCTTTGGTTTCATTGTAGTTGTTGAAGCGCACAGTCTTTGGTTTTTTCCTTTTCTTTATTGCACAGCCAATTGTAGTGTATGTAGTCACAAATTCTACTAGGCACAAGCTGTTCAACTTGTTTGGCCTGGTTTTATACTTGCTAATTATGTCAGAGATGTACTAGTGGGGTCCATTTTTTATAGTTGAAAGCGTCGTTTCAAAAGCATTGTGTGTTCCTTGAGCGGGCTTGTGTTTATGTAGTAGAATTCTCTTTATGCACTTGTGAGCGGCAATTACAATGTGAGATACATGGCTTGCTGGGAGCTTATATGCTACATGTTTAAGATTAGGCGAAGGATGGGGAAGGCGATGGTGGAGGTGCTGGGCATTTTGTTGTTGTTGTTGTAGTAGGTATGCATCTCTAATCCATCTCAATATTCATGTCACGATTAGCATCATGTATTTTTCCTATGGTATTGGCTATTATATACAAATAAGATCCTTACCTTAATTTGAGGGGTGTTGGTTTTAGGGCCTTGGGTTCAATTCTCGAGGACACCAATTGTGTGGCACAAGTTATGTGGATACTTAGAGGTTGCCATGCCCATAGTACATAAGTGAACATCATTTTCAAGCAATGACAGATGCAATCAACAAAAAACCTTCTTAATTAAAATTAATTTATATCGGCAAACTATTCCTGATAGTCTAAATAATACTGGCGTGAGATGATAAATATACCACCAATAGCATACTTCCACAAAGGCATAAGTATTGGAAGTAAACTTGGTAGGATATTCAACTATTGGTACTAGTAGGTACACTCGTAGTGAGGCATCTAATACCACCAATAGTGGTGATAGTATTGCCGATAATGGACCTATTGTCAATAGTAATGGTACTATTAATGTTGGTAATAATATTGGAGTCATCGAGCCATTTTTTATGCTTTGGATTTGAGAGTAATTTACCTCCCTTACCTTAAGCCCCTCCCTAGGTTTTGGCTAAGGGGCTAGATGGGACTATTGTTGAGGTGCAAGTACCTCGAGTCTCTTGAGGGGAGAGGCAACTTTTGTCATTCTTTATGTACATGAATAATTTTATTTTGTATGATGTTGCAAGTATGCATTCTTGTATAAAATCAAGAATTTTATTAATGTTTTCACATTTGCATTAATGCATAATTCACTGTCATCATTTTTGGTCCAAAATCGTGTGAATTGAATAAAATTCACACATGATTGGTAATCCTAAAAAAATCCCAAGTGAACCAAAAAAATATACTAGTGGCACTTATACTGGTGGTAATAGCAATAATGCGGGTGATCCATGGAGTAATATCAGTGGTAATAGTTTATGTACCTCTGATATGGTTACAAATATTACTGATATTAGGAACTTACTATTGATGGGATTTCCCTCCCATTTTTTCCTTGAAAAAATCGTGCACGAGCCGTGAGCCTCTTCATTTAGCAAGATTGTAGCCACAACTCTTGCACTTAGCATGGTGGAGGGAGGTAAACCACCCATTGAGTTGTTGTGAGAGGGCGAGGTTGAGGGAGAGAGTGTTCATTGTGCAATGTGGTTGCAAAAGTGGTCAATTTCTCCAATATCTAGCATATTGGTGTAAGGGTCAACCAAAATTACAAGCCAATCAATGCAATAGAAGTTATGGGAGGTGATGACATTTCTAAAAGGTTATTTTTTCCCAGTTTTTCTTTGAAAGACTATATGTATGTTTTACTCGAACAATGCTCAGGGCATGGGAAAGAGTGCAACAATTAGTTAGCGCCTATAGTGTTTCTTTTAAGAAAGTAAAAACCTTGAATCTTCAAGCGTTTTTATTTTCTTGAAAGAAACATTCAAGGGACTAAACGTAGTGGCTATCTTTAGGACGACACCTGAGCCATTGTTTTAAGTAAAACATTCCTTATATAGTACATGTAAGGAACCCACACCAGGGATGTTTTTATCGAAGCTATGCTTATATATTAATATAAAATCTTGGTGAAATTTTTCAAGCTCATTATTTTAGTCAAAGTTGCATTAAAACCCAATTTTTCAACAAGTCTTATGTACAACCCTGGGGTGCCAACTCCCTTTGATAAGAATACCTAACAAAATCTTGAGTATGAGATGAATTTAACAATATGCCATAAGTAAAACTTGGTGGAACTAGAATGATTGTGTGCTACACTAGAAGAGCTTCAAATATGTCTTTACACCTTGAAATTTGGATAACACATGAAAAAGTTACATGATTTTGAAAGTAGGTTGGTTTTCATATTTTAGTGTATTTTTGGTTTACCCCACCCTCATCCAAAAGACCCCCCCCTTTTGGGTTTCACATATTATGAAAAATATGTACAAATCTTACAATCTTGCATAATTTTCAAGGTATATTCCTTATCATTTGTGGGAGGGGGGCATAGATTTTCATATTTTTCCCTTGCATATATTATAATTTTTGTAAGAAATCCATGCATATTTATATGGACCCTGTCCCCCCATACCCTAACTTTTGGACGAGGGTAGTAACATGATACATATGGAGTTGGTGCCTCTGGTGTACAACTATCAAAAAACACATTCTGAGGTGTGTTATTCGAACACGCACATACCCGATGGGCATGACCCTTTGCACACATGTCAATTTTTTTAAATGTTGAGGCAAGCAAAAATCATCGTGCCCATCAGATAGGAGTTGCATGGTCGAAGTCACATTCAACTCTATTTTTCACTAGGTCTTTTACACAACCATTAAAAAAAAAGCTCTGAGGTGTGTTATTCGAATGCGCACATATCCGATGGGCATTTTGCTTTTCATTCACATAAATTGCACCCTTTTTTATGTGTGTGCAAAGTATTTTTCCCATAAAATATGGTTTGTTTGTTCAAAGTTGCATTAAATCCTATTATTCACCAAGTTTTATGCATAATCGTCAAACAACAAGCTCTGAGGTGTGTTCTTCGAATGCACAGATATCTGATGGACACAAAAAATTGCACACAAATTAATCCCACCTATATTGAGGTGTTAAAAAAGTATGGTTCCTATCGGATATGGTTTGCATCGTCCAAGTCGCCATAAACCTTGTTTTTCACCAAGTCTTATGGACAACCATCAAAAAACACGCTGTGAGGTGTGTTATTCGAACTGCACATAAAAAATGGCATGATGCTTTGAACGCACATCAATCCCACCTTGCTGAGGTGTGTACAACGTATAAATCCCATTGGATAATGTTTGTATGGTCGAAGTTGCCATAAACCCTACTTTTCACTAAGTGTCATGCACAACCGTCAAAAAACACGTTCTGAAGTGTGTTAATCGAACATGCATATATTCGATGGACATGCTAATGTGCACACACATCAATACCGCCCTATGTTGAGTCCCATTGGATATGCTCAGCATGGTCGAGGTCATATACAACCCTATTTTTCACCAAGTCTTATGCACAGCCATTAAAAAACACGCTCTAAGGTGTGTTATTCAAACTCGCACATACCCAATGGGAATGATACTTTGCACATGCATCAATACCACATATTGAAGCTATTGAAAATTATAGTGCCTTATTGTATATGGTTTGCATGGTGGAAGTCGCATTAAACCCTATTTTTTACCAAGCCTTATGTACAACCTTTAAAAAACATGCTTTGAGGTGTGTTTTTCAAATGCATTCATACCCAATAGACACGACACTTTGCACACATTTCAATAACACCTATTTTGAGGCATGTGAATAATATCTTGCCCATCAAATATGATTTGCATGGTTGAAGTTGCATTCAACAATGTTTTTATGGGCACTCTGATTTTTACATGCATCACTAGCGTCTATTATGCTTTGTGTGAAAAGTATCATGCCCATCAAACATGTTTTGCATGGTCTAAGTCGCATTAAACCCGATTCTTCACCAAGTCTTACGCACAGTCGTCAAAAAACACACTCTGAGGTGTGTTATTAACATGCGCACATTCCTAATGGGCATGATACTTTGAACGTGCATCAATACCACCTATTTTTAGGCACATGATTTTTTTTAAACCCATCATATATGGTTTGCATGGTTGAAATCGCATTCAACCCTATTTTTCATCAAGTCTTATGCTAAACTGTCAAAAAACAAGCTCTGAGGTGTGTTATTCGAGTCCACATATATATGATGGACATGATAATATGTAAACATGTCAACAGCACCCATTTTGAGGTGTGTGAAAAGTATCATGCCCATCAGATATGGTTTGCATGGTCCAAGTTACATTAAACCCTATTTTTTAACAAGTCTTATGCACAATCATCCAAAAACATGTTCTAAGGTGTGTTATTCAAATGTGCGCATATGCAATGGCCATGAGAATTTGTACACACATCAATTTGGACTATTTTGAGTCATGCACAAAGTATTATTCCCATCGGAGATGGTTTGCGTGGTCGAAGTCGCATTCAACCCTATTTTTCACCGTCTTATGCACAAAACGGGCACACACCTGATGGGCGTGATACTTTTCACATGAATCAATCCCATATTTTTTGAAATACGTGCAAATTATATTTCCCATTGAATTCATTTCTCACTAAGTCTTATGCCCAACCATCAAGAAATACACTCTGAGGTGTGTGATTCGGATACGTATGTCTCTAATGGGAACAATACTTTGCACACAGGTGAATCCCACCTATGTGGAGGCACGTGCAATGTATCATGCCCATCATATATTCTTTGCATGGTCAAAATTGCATTACATCATATTTTTCACATCTCATGCACAATCGTCAAAAACACGCTCTCAAGTCAAAATTGCATTACACCATGTTTTTTCACGTGTCATGCACAATGATAAAACTAGATCCGAGCAAGTAGCTGTATTGATGACAGAGACTATGAAGAGCATGTTTTATTTTGATTTTTTGATTTACGTAAATGTTATATAAAGGAGCAAGTCAAATGGCAAACTAAAAAATTCACTCGTTTCTCCCAAAACAGCTGCCTCTGTCGATCTTGCATTCAATAAGCACATCAGTTCGTCTCCTATCTTGCAATACAATGAATTGCTTCGTTGTTTTTAGCAAGTTGATGCTTGTAATGCTTCTTAGATAAAGATGGTTTATGATGAAAACCTTTCGCATTTGTCCACTCTTTACTGTGGAAGGATGCAAAAGTGTGATTGCAGAACATAGCGTTGACAAGAAACTATCAAAACTACATCCTCGCTTCATACAAGGTTTTTTAGATCAATTTCAAGCTAGTGCCCTACCTTCCCATACAAGCCCCTCAATTTGATGGTGATGCTTCATGCGAGAAGCCTTTCACTATTTTTCAATGGTCTCCTATGAAAATGCTTGTACAAACTATCGATTTCTCTAAGGGTGTTCAAGTGATATTCTTGATTTTAACTTTGTAAAAGAACCTGTGTTAAATTCTACCACAAAATACACAATATTCAATCTTCAAAATATATTGAGAAGTAATTTGGTTCCATTTTTTTAGAAATTTATTGATGAATAGCCATGAAGAGAAACTCGGTTATAATCGTCTTTTCTTGTTTTCTATGCTAATGTAGTGAACTTTTCATATTTGTAAAGTAAATTATATGTTAAAGTAGAAGCACCTACTTTATTTTCTCGTTGTAGATCAAATTATTAAAAATGACTTGAAATTCACCAATTTGAATAATTTGCAAATAAAATATTAAGGTTGTTAACACTTTATATTTTTCACTCAAAATTTATAACATCTTTAGTTTATGTTGATACCAATTTGAATATAGCATATAGGAATTTGAATGTAGCATATGGCATTTCGAATATAGAACATGGTAAATAGCTCTTTCTTTTTGCACATAGGAGTTTGTGTTTAGCATATATTTTTTGGAATATATTTTGTAGCTATTTGAATTTGGCATATATCACTTTTCATTTATCACTTTGTATATATATGGTAGCAATTTGAAGTTGAGATATAGCACTTTGAATTTTGTACGTAGCATTTTGCATTGAGAATTAGCACTTAGCATTGAGCAACTAGCATTTTTGCATTTAGCATATAGCACTTTGTATCCAACACATAAACAAATAAACTTAACCACACATTCGTGTGGGGGGAGGGTCGGCACATTTCCTCTCCAAAAATTATAAGACCAAGGAACGTGCCCTTCCTTGGATTCATATCGTTTTGCATTTTGCACATAGTATTTTGCATATAGTACGTAGCAATTTGAGTTTGGGATATAGAACATAGCACTTTGCATTTTGCACATGGTACTTTGTTTTTAGAAATACATGATTTTGTATTTTGTACATAGTATTTTGCATATAGCACATAGCATTGAGCAACTAGCATTTTTGCATTTAGCACAGAGCACTTTGTATCCAACACATAAATAAATAAACTTAACCACACATTTGTGTGGGGGGAGAGTCGGCACATTTCCTCTCCAAAAATTATAAGACCAAGGAATGTGCCCTTCCTTGGGTTCATATCATTTTGCATTTTGCATATAGCATGAACAATTTGAGTTTGGGATATAGAACATAGCACTTTGCATTTTGCACATGGTACTTTGCATTTAGGAATGTATGATTTTGTACTTTGCACATACTATTTTGCATATAGTATGTAGAAATTTGAGTTTGGGATATAGAACTTTGCATTTAGTATATAGCAATTTTCATTTAGATATTAGTGTTAAAATGGCTAACATGCCATATCAACATCTTGGGTGGTCCTTGTTCTGGGTATATGTGCACTGAGCTATATGGTGTGTTGACTTTGTATGGTTTCAAGCTTGCAGAAGACGAGCTAGGAATGAGGAGGAGCTTTCCCACACCTAGGTTAGACGGGCACCATAAGAGTGGGCTTGTGAGGAATGAATGCTTTTGTCCTCTTGAAAGCCTGTATGATGAGATCCATTGGGTGAGGGCTACATTGAGTGAGATTTATTGTGGGGCACATGAGATCAATTGATCAAACATAAGCAATGATAAAAAAATATTGATTAACATAATTGAGTTTGTGTGTATCAAAATGTTAAGGAATCTTCTTGTAGTGCCATACCTCTATTTTTATGTGCAAAGATTGCACAGAAATTTTGTTTCCCTTTGAACAATGGACGTTTGCTACTTTATGAATTCTTTCATTGCCATACCTCTGGTACACTGTGCATAGAGCTTGCACAAAATTTTGATTTTCAATGGAACAATGGGAATTAGTTGCTTTATGAATGGGTAGCAATTTACTTTAGCAAACTTTTGAACTTACATTCTTGTTGCACTCTCCTAATCACAATTACTAGGATTAAGATGTTGCTTTGTTGCATGATAGAACAAAATTACATAGAGTTACCCACAGACAACCATATTGTATCTACCTTGTTCGTAGAGTCAAGAAGCGAGAAGAGACTAGTATCAAGGCTGGACGTTGGAATCTTTCTACAGGATTTCCGAACTAAGCTTGCAAAGTTTCCCTGTCTATTCCTTCAGTGACAAGGTTGCCTTGCAGTAGTTCTCACTATTGTTGCTCATTAGTTTTCACTTCTAAATTACCCTCCTCTTGGAACCCAATGAAAACTTCTCCAAATTGCCTTTTTCAATTTTGCATATGTCAGAAGAGATGGTAGAAATGTCACATGAGATCATTGCTACCACGAACAATCTGATTGCCTCACATGCTTTCTGAAACTCCAGGGTTTACAGCTTCTAGATGAATGGCTCCAAGAAGCACACAAAGGCAAGGAGGGAAAAAGTGAGAGCTTGATGGATTGGGAAAGAGCATCGGAAGATCTGCTGCTTGTTCAACTTCACACCCTCGAGAGGTTGATGTGGATATAGAGTTGCTCAAGAGCTACTCGATGGGAAAGTCTGTCAACAATATGCACAGCCACAGAAATCTTGAGATCCAAAATAGGGCGAGAAAGATGGTGGAGATCTATGAAACAATTTGGTGAAGCGAATGCCAGACTGAATCAAGGGATGTAATTGCCGTCGAAGCAACCCGGGTGGATGCCTCAACGTCAAGCTTTGCATTGTCTTTGACATCTGAATTAAATGGCATTCCAAGCGTGTAAGAGGGTGGCGATGAAAGCTTCTCTAAATCACAAATGGACGATGTTCCTTTGCTTTCGTGAGGCCAGAGACTACACCTTCTCCTTCCTCGGCCATAGTATCTTTCTCTGTGTCTTCTCCCAATGCACCATCATCATGCTTTGCTCTACTTGAACTGCCTCTTGCACAATGCTCCGCTCCTCACATTGGAGGAATATGGTGGTGACAGCGTGAAAGTTGCTTGCATGACTCATCCACCTCGTACTCATCGAGACTATTCAATGGTAGCATCAACTTGTGCCTCGCTCCCATCGAGAGCTTGTAAGCAAGATTGGCCAGATAGCCCGAGATGGCCTTGTACATACCCTTACCAATCTAGCCTTCCTTATGCGTCTGCTGCCGCGCTATTGTTGAACTACCTGCTATGCTTGCACATTGTGACAAAGGCTTGACACCGACGTCATGATAAAGTGAGACAATATCTTGCAACCACAATGAAGAGATGGAGCTTGTCGTGACTTGGGGTGGAGGATTTGTTGTTTCGAAGATGCTTGCCAGTATCAAATTGTTAGGGTAGAAAATGTCATCCGGTTTAGCCAATTCCAATTGCTTCAACTTCCAACCAGCAACACAAGCCGAAACCCCCTTCGAGCAAGATCTCCAATCCTATCAAAGAGATCGATCATCAGGGACAAGAAACCGTTGCAATTGATGGAGCATACGGGAACAAAGATGTTGGCAAGAAACAAAGAAAGAGAAAAATCTAGGAGGAACAAGAAGCAATGGAGGAAAGCTGTAGATTAGGCTAAGGGCAAGGTGATATGGTGATTGCTTGGAGGTTCTCGGCTATGGCGATGACTACAGATAGCTTGTGAGAGAAGAAGGTGACAATTTTATAGGCCCGTATATATATATATATATCTCCGTCCTTGGGAAGAGGGAAGGAGACGTTTGAGGGAAGAACAAATGGGAACCAAGGAAGCAGTTACCAAATTCTACAACCCTTGATTGATTAGTGTAAACCCAAGGTTTATAAAGTAGACACATGGCACAACCATAAGCTAGAAATCCTTTTCATTCCACAATGCTACCTGCCTAACCATAGTTTCCAACTGGAGAACCTCTAGTCTCTGTTATCCAAAGAGTCACACCGATAACTCCTATGCTTTTACCTTTACCCTATGCAACTACTACTGTGAATGCATTGAGCTACTTTTACCTCCTGGTGTTTCACCTCCGCTAATAAACCTATGCTCCAAGCTTCTGCACCCAATTAGGTTGGGCCCCTTACTATTATCCTTAGCCGTATTACCCACTGTACCAACCATCTGCTTCAAGATGGACTGCAGTACACAAGGTTGACAACAAGAGGATAAAGAGATGGCTACCTTAGATGGGATCTCGTGAATGGTCAAAGTTATGGAGCCGGCCTGGATGGGTTGAGATAGTGCCAACTCAAAAAGTAATGATCGGTTCCTAGCACAAGGGAATGCATGTTTTTTTTAAAAAAACTCTGAGGTGAAGGCAAGGGAATATCAAGACATAGCCTTACATTGTGGCTCCTCCTTGGCGTAATCGAATGTCTATGGGAAAAAGTAGCATGCTAAAGGTATACATCCTCAGCTAAGGGTCTCCTGAGTTGAATCCACAAATATCAAGCATGCTCATTCATGCCTGTGATAGTGACATGTATCTAGAGATGAGTAGACCCATGTCTGTGAGAGTGCTCTCAACGGAAGCAAGAACGGAAGAGGGAGAGAGAGAAACAGAGAACCATACAAGTTTTGGTGGGTGTAGAACCACCCTAATCTTCTTTTTCATTCATTTATATATGTGTTGGAGTATTGTACATAACCGAGGTAAAGGCACAGTGACCTTTAACCCCCACAACCTCCCACTTAAAGGACAATGTGCCTTTAAGGGAGAACAACCAGTGAGCATACTATCCAATGCCCATCAATACATGACAATACTCAAACCGCTAACTAGGTAGACTCTTCGTTAGCATATCTGCAGGGTTATCATTTGTATGAACCTTGACAAGCTCTATGCGCTTGTCCTCAAGTACCTCCTTGATAAAATGGTACCTGACCTCAATGTGTTTGGTCTTTGCATGAAAGACCGGATTCTATGCTAGCTGAATAGCACTCATGGAATCACTATGTAATGTCAATACACCTATATGAATCCCCAAATCTCCCACTAGCCGATCAAGCCATATAGCCTCCTTGCAACCCTCTGTGGCTGCAACATACTCAGCCTCTATGGTAGACAAAGCAATGCACTTCTGTGCGCGAGACATCCACGACACTGTGCCACCTGCAAAGGTGAACACATAACCAGAAGTGGATCTCCTAGTATCCACATGCCCTACATAGTCTGAATCTGTGTACCCAAGTACACGCATGTCTCCTTTACCAAAGCAGATGCACATCTCCTTGGTACCCTTCATGTACCTCATGATGCACTTAACTGCCTCCCAATGCCTCTTTCTTGGATTAGCCATATACCGGCTAACAACTCCCACTGCAAATGCAATGTCTGGTCTAGTAGCTATCATAGCATACATAAGACTTCCAACCACTGATGCATAAGGAACCTTGGCCATCATGGCCCTCTCCTCATCTGATTTGGGACTATCTGTATGACTCAGTTTCACATATGGAGGCAATGGAGTACTCACTGCCTTCCCCCCCTCCATATTGAAACATTGCAATACTTTTGTAAGATACTTCTTCTGTGAAAGCCAAAGGAGTTTCCTACTCCGATCACGCATGATGCACATACCAAGAATATGACCTGCAAGTCCCAAATCCTTCATATCAAAGGCCTCATGCAACTTGGCCTTTAATGCATCTAGCTCATAAGTATTCTTACTAGCTAATAGCATATCATCCACATATAGTGCCAGGATTATCAGGCTATTATCCTTAGCCCTTTTAGTGTAGAGGCAGTAATCAATCTCACTCCTAAAACCCTGGGACTGAATGAAAGCATCAAACTTCTGATACCATTCTCTAGGCGCTTGCTTAAGACCATAGAGACTCTTCTTCAGCTTGCAAACTAAATTCTCTTTGCCCTTTTCTTCAAAGCCTTCCTACTACACCATGTAAATTTCCTCATGTAGATCCCCATGCAAGAAAGCTGTCTTGACATCCATCTGCATAAGCTCCATATCTTCTGCTGCCACTAGTCTAAGCATGCATCTAAGTGTGGTCATCTTCACAACTCGAGAGAATATCTCATCAAAGTCCACACCCTTCTCTTGCTTGAACCCTTTAGCGACCAAACGGGCCTTGTACCTAGGCACATCATCACCTATGACCTTCATCTTGTAGACCCATTTACATGGCAATGCTTTCTCTCCATGTGGCAAAGAAACCAAGTCCCAAGTCTTATTCTTCATAAGTGAACTCATCTCTGATTGCATAGAATACTCCCACTTGCATTGATCCTCATGCATCATAGCCTCTCTGTAGCAAGAAGGCTCCCCGCAATCAGTAAGCATCACATAGTCTACCCCTGGAACAAACCTATCAGGCGGTCTAGACACTCTAGATGATCTTCTCAAGGGCATTTCAGCTTGCTGTCCCACTTGCATATCAGCCACATTTGGCTCATAATTTCCACCAATAGATGATCCATCATCTACCCTTGATTGTATACCTGTGGGAGTATTTGGTGATACCATTTCTTGCACATTTGGTGCATGGACAGCTTGCTGTCTATCAACATACGTAGGTGGATTCACATCCTGGAAAGTGATTCTCCTCGTTTCCACATCCCTCATGGGAGCCTTATGCATCTTCTTCTCATTGAAGACTACATCATGGCTGCATATGATCTTCTTTGCTTCTAGATCCCAGAGACGATAGCCCATCTCTCCACTTTCACCATAACCCAGAAAGATGCATTTCCTAGACTTAGGATCTAGCTTCTTTCAAAGCTCTTTTTGCACATGTGCATATGCCTCACACCCAAATATACGCAAATGAGAGTAAGAGGGCTTCTTGCCACTCCATGCCTCTTCAGGAATACCACCATTCAAACTCTTACTAGGTGATCTATTGATCACATGCACTGCAGTCTTCATTGCCTCAGCCCAAAAACCACCAAAAAGACTTGCATTGGAAAGCATACATTGCAACCTTTCTTGAATGGTACGGTTCATCTTTTCTGCAACTGGATTTTGCTCTAGAGTATGAGGGGATGTGAGCTCCCTCTTAATCCCACATGTATCATAGAAATGCTGAAAGTCATGAGAGAGATACTCTCCACCATTGTCAGTCCGTAGGCAATTAATCGTTCTACCTGATTGATTCTCAACCAAGGCCAGCCATTTCTAAAATACCTAGAACACATCACTCTTCCGAGCTATAGCATAAGCCCACACTTTCCTAGTTGCATCATCAATGAATGTCACATAGTATTCAACCCCGCCTAATGACCGTGTAGGCATGGGACCACATATGTCTGAATGCACCAAATCAAGCTTTTCAAACTCTTTCTTTCCCCTTCTGTTATGGGCTGATTTAGTCTGCTTCCCATAGAGACAATGCTCACAAAATTCAAAATCAGAGAAACTCAAATGCGATACATAACCCAAACGGCATAAGAGTTTCATTCCATTCTGGATCATGTGCCCCAACCCGCAATGCCACAAAGAAGTACTTGGCTGCTCGGTTATTGCAACAACATGATCAAATACCCCTGATACATGTAAGGGATACAAATTCCCACACTTGGCACCCTTCTGAATTTTCCAACTCTGAAAGCAAAAGTGGTGTGAAAACCAGCATCATCTAGTTGACCCACTGAAATAAGACTCTTGGTCAACTTAGGCACATGTCTCACATGTTTCAAAATAAATGCAGACCCATTTGCAAAAGAAAACTTTATGTCACCTGCTCCGACTATGTCACATGCATAATCATTTCCAAGATGCACACAACCTGTCTTTCCACTGTCATAAGTAGAGAATCATTCCTTATGGGGAGTAACATGGAATGAAGCACCAGAATCCAAAATCCAATCCTGGGAATATGCATCATTTGAAGTGGTAAGCAACTCTACAAATAAAGTAGACAGGAAGAGAATGTCATTGTCACTATCATGTGTGACTGCATTGATCTCCTCGATCTTCACTTTTCCTTTGTCCTCCCTTGGACTATCTTCCTTATTATTTGCACCCCAATTTGCATTCTTTTTCGTATCCTTTTGCTCTCTTTTCAGCTTGTAGCAATCCTTTTTCATACAGCCCTTCTTGCCACATTGGTAACACTCAATGTTCCGTGCCCTGGATTTGCTACGAGACTTCTCTCTTTCTTGGGAGTTCCCTTTAAGCTGTGATCTACCTCTTTGCACATTTAAGGCTACATCTTGCTTGTTGCCGTCCATAGACTTCCGTCTAATCTCCTCAGCCAACAAGCTACCCACAACATCATCAAATTTCAATACTCCACCAGGTACAGAATTACTTATAGATGTACGGAAGGTATCCCATGAGGATGGCAATGAACATAAGAGAAATATTGCCTTAGTTTCCGCATCAAAATTCATCTTCTGAGCTTGAAGCTGGCTGAAATTAATATTGAATTCATTCAATTGAGAAGCAATGGAGACCCCTTCCTCCATCTGTTGCTCAAACAACCTCTTCATGAGGTAAACTTTATTAGAGGCAGTTTCCTTCTCATAAGTGGCGCACAATTTCTTCCACAAATCTTCCGTAGTCTGCTCATTTACTACTGTGAAATAAACTGACTCCACAAGATAAAGTTTAAGAGTAGACTTTGCTAATGCATCCAACTCATTCCAATCATCCTCAGACATATATATAGGCTTAGCTTCAACACCTGCCAAGAGTTTAATCTGCTTCTTTTGAATAAGCACATCCCTTATCTGTTCTTTCCACAAAGAAAAGTTTGTCCCATCAAACTTTTTAATGCTGAAAAGATCCTTTTCAGACATGGAAGAGGATGCCATGATGCAAATAAAGCAAATTCCCAAATGCTAGTGCCTGTAAGAGAGAATCACACCAAATACCAGGTGCACCCATGTGCATATGCCACAATAGACTGAAATATCACCAAAACTCAAAGCTCAAAGCATCAAAAGATACAGTTGACTCATGTGCATGTACTATGCATCCATATGAGCAAATCTAGCCCAAAAGAAAATGCCAACTGCAATGGCAATCCAAAATGCTAATAAGTGTCAAATGGCTCAAGCATAAACACCGTCCATGGGCATATGCATCAAGAATATCTCATCCAAGAGAGCATAACACTATCAGTGCATCACCTGTAATGTGTCAAAGCTGTCCCTCAGCATAAAATAGCATCCATGTGCAAAGCGTACATAAAAATAGCATCCCACAAGGCAATTTGGGCCTATCAACGCATCCAATAAGGATCGCAATGCATCCAAATGGCCTATAAATCATCCACTGCAACCCAATGCACACCACAAATGAGCGCACACTGCTCAAACTACAACCAGAGTGATTTGCATAAGGCATGCTCAAGAAATCATGATCCTACGGTAATGACCGCTATTGAAAATAGAACCTGAGATGTCTTAAAACATGGGCGCCTTTGCATAATCGGACTCAGCAAGAAAATATATCTCTCTTCTGCCGGAACTCCAAAATCCCAATCGATGAGTGAGAAATGGGAGTCAACACTTATCCACTACCATGTGGCATAAATCTAAGGTTTCAAAACCTTAGAATGAAAGATGCATAACAGAGAGACGAAATTCAATACACAGAGATCTATAACTTTGAAAATCCTCCACCGAATCGCGTAAGAACTAACAAGTAGGGGTTTTTGGGCATCCGGAATGCAATGGGACAGACGGTTTTGGAAACCGTGGTCTCAATCACTGGGTCCAACACACGGATTGAAAAACGTTTTTGGAAACAGAGCTATTTGTAAACTCCATTGAAGTGCGAATGATGAGCAACATAGAAGTTTTAGGACCTCATGAGTCCACCGGAACTGACAGATTTGCAAATGGTTGCTCCAAACTTGAGTTCCAACACCCGGGCACAAAAAACATAGAAACTAACACAGTGAGTCAGAAATCCAATGAAATGATCCCAGATTCAAGAATGAAGGTGTTTCTAAGCTCTTAAAGTGAAGTGGACACCAAAAGCAAGCAATAGTTGCCTCTATAAGTCAATACGGAGTCTCTGTCATCGAACGGAACAGGGAAAAGCTTAAAAAACGACTTTTTCTTTGAAAACACTTAACAGGCTCTCAAAACCACTTCGCAAAACCAAAGTGACTTTTCTAAAGATTCCTCCAAGGTCTCTGCACACTTGGATGTAAGTAAATCACCCACAAAGCTTCCCACAGAGCTTTTCCTTCCTCCCACAGAGTTGCTGAGCTTCTAAGCATTCACGCATCCTCAGCTAGATCACCCGAGCTCTGGAGAGAAACAAGGAGGCACACAAGTTTTGGTGGGTGCAGAACCACCCTAATCTTCTTTTTCATTCATTTATATATGTGTTGGAGTATTGTACATAACCGGGGTAAAGGCACAATGACCTTTAACCCCCACACTCTGTACAGGTCTGTTCGCAGATCTGTGGCTTATGTGTGCATAGCATGCACTGTGTGTAGTCCTTTCTTCTAGCTCCAGTGTGTCTCAATGTAGACTACAAGATCTTTCCCTCGGTGCCCAAGGGTGATTGGAGACCGTGCTTTAAAATTATGATCTCACACAGGCTCATAAATTTACACACCTACACAAACAAAAACCATTTGAACAAGGCCTTTGTCAACTCCAAAGATGAGGGGCAGCCCCATCATGATGAAGGTTCGCACTTATAAAAGAATATATTGACCCTTTCCTTCTTAAAGGAGATAGGCCCTGGCACTTCTCCAATTACATGAAAATACTGCCGATTCAACATCACTCGTTCATTTACTTCTCTTTCAAATATTGTGGAATGCATGCCTTTTCACATCTCACAAAAGAATAAAAGGATAGAAGTGCATAAACAGCTAATAAAACCAAATTAACCCCATAATGGAAATGGACTAATATCAAGAAAGTATATCAAGTGGAAAAGCCAACAAAGGTGAGTCTCACTATTGAACCATATCTAAACAATCCAATGTAAAGAGTAAAAGTCAACCTCATATCATGCTCTATGAACCAAAAGAAGTCCAAACCCTGACAAGAGCAAGCCCCTAATCTGTATCATCCTAAAAATCTGTTTTCATCAACCATATGTACAATTCTATATTTGACTCACGAATGCAAGCTCTTAAGCAATTGCAATGATTGCTCTACATTCATCTAGATCTCTCTCTTATATCAACTTCAGCTCAGCTTCACAAGGACATTGCTAGTAGATGTATTAGATCAGGCAAAGAAATCCTCTCCATAACTTGTTTAACATAAAATGGCCACCCAAATGCATCATCGGAGATGAAAATCTTTCCAGTATCCCAAAAAAAAAAGAGAGATTGTCCCAACCTTCATTTCAAAAAGCTGATTCTCCAAAGAACTTCCACTGTACAAATGTCCTTGCCTGGCTTCTCCATTGTTTGGAACAGATGCAAGCAACAACACAAGGGGCTCTTGATGAGAATATAAGTCCTAGGATTGATTTGAGCTCCTGATTAAATCAGAAAACGGACTAGACAATGTTCTAACTCTGCAAAAACTATGTTCATAATCTTTGCATTGTCCAAATATATGTGCCTCAGGTATGATCAAAAGGTTAGTTACAGGCCCTGCATCATCCATGCATCAGAAAACAATCCTTCAAAAGACCATGAAACTGTGATCCTTCTTGCTTCTGTGAACTGGCAATGAGACCCACTTACACAAGCCTCAAATAGAAACCCTAATCTAGCTAACTTTGAAGAAGACTACCTTTAATGTACAATTCCCTGACAACATTTCCAGTAACAGTATCCCACACGCATACACAACCATCTTCTGAACCAGATGCTAGACACCTTCCATCAAAATTGATAGCTAAAGCTGTAACTGGGGACCTGTTTGGAATGCCACAACAAGTGTTTGTATTTTATAATGAGGAACCTGTTTAAGCCTACACGCCTAATAACTAGAAGCATGCAGGAAAATACAATGTAGTGCTCATGCCAGCTTCACCTATGAGTGAGAAATTCGGGGAAAAGACCACTAATATCAATATTAGATACACATAATGGCCATTGATTCACAACTCGAACAAATATTTTCCCATCCGTTGTCCCAGCATACAATGACTGCTCATTGAGATGTAAAACAAGGGAGTTGATTGCTAACTGCAATTGAATTGACTGCAAGAGCTTCGCAGGCCCCAATCCCCAAACCTACAAATGCAGTTGCATCAAATGTCACAATTCATAATCTGGACCACATCGCACTCCTACTGTGTAAAACGTTATGGAAGAAAAGGGAAATGCATACATGGAGCAAGAAAGTGATCAATTATCTGATCCTGAGTAGCCAAACAAACCTGCCAATCATATTTGAGCTAATACAACCACTAAGCATATAACAGAGTGAAAGGAACAACTGGATCACCCTGGTTATTTGCAACGAGAACGGAAATACATCATAATATTGTTGGAATGGTCACCTCCCCATCTGTAAGCCCCCAAATGAGGAGAGCGTGGGGGAGGGAGACCTAGGGCAGGATGTGCCCAAGAGAGAAGAAAGAGAGGGGGCTGCCACATGGGCAGCACCTCACATCAAAGAGACCAGCATGGCTGCAACAGACGGAACCTGTGGAAGGAGTATAAGGCAGGGACAGCAAGTCCTAGATCTAACCTGGCAGGAGGTCAGTCAGGGGCAGTAGATATGGCGCGGGATTGCACAAACAAAGGCGCCTATGTGCAGGGCATCTGTGTGCAGATGGACAGCTTGCAACAGAGCCTACAGGTCGCGCAACCATGGAAGGGAGCAGCAGCACCTGGGTACCCTGGCTGAGGCTGGTGGGTCTGCTTGGAGCCAGCAGATCAGGCCTGGAGATGGTGGGCTGGCTAGGGGGGCTGAATCCCTAGAACAAAGGCTGAAAAAGGGCCTAGAAAAGACCCTTATACAGGGCCCTGGTTGGGCTGGTAGGGGCAGCCAACCAGGTCAGTTTCTCAGGGCAGGAAGAACTGACCAGGTTGGCCAAATCTAGGGGCCTGGGTCAGTAGGTTTTGCCATCCCCTTGGGGCCTATAAAAGCAGAGTCCTCAGGCCTCATTTCATACCCAGCAACCAGCAGTTCCAGGGCAGAAAAGAGCAGTAGGAAGCCTACTCTCTGGGCCTATCTACAAGAGGTGAGAGAGTGCAACAAGGGCTCTCAACTTTCTTCTCATCCTCTTGCATGTGGGCATCTGCATAGATGTTAGACATCAAGACATAAGCTGCAACATCCTTTTGATCTAATTGCAGTGCATGTTCAAAGGCTTGTCTTTAAAGTTCCACTTGACCCATTTTTTACAAGCCCCCAGCACAGTGTGTTACACCATAAGATTAGGAGGGAAAGGCTTCTTCTTAACCATAGCTACCACATCATATGGAGACACACCCTCAAGTTGTATCTATTTGATCAAGATTTCTCGCAGAGCCCCTCATCAATATATCCTACAATTAATGCAAGCCATGAGATCTATCGCTTTCCAAACCCTCTCTAACAATGCATGTATTTCTCGATCGTTATCTATAGCTCCTATGCTGCCACAAGCTTTGAAGCTGCAAAGAAATGCGATCATAGTTGAAAAGACACCACCAAGTTGCATCTGTTTGAAACACTCCAGTGCTTCCTCACCAAGACCATGCTTGGTATAACCAGCCATTAGTGCAGTCCACAAGACATCTAAAACTGAAAGCCTATCAAACAGGTCCTATGCTTTTGCAAGAAACCACAATTGTCATACATATGTACCAAGGCACTGCCAACAAAAAGATCTATTACTGACTCCTTTTTGGTAATCTCAACGTGCGTTCTTGGCCTTTGTCTATTGCTCCTATGCTGCCATAAGCTTTCAAGCTACAAACAAATGTGACAGTAGTTGGAGACACATCCTCCTATTGCATATGTTGTATGCAAAAAAACATTTGCATTCACCCCATCTAGAACAATTCTATTCTCTGCCTTCCACTTTAGATAGTCTTGTCACGAGAATACGGTAAAGCCCCTGCCATTTTGTCCAATAGTGCATCATTAATAGTCTCTATCAGCATAATCAAAGCTGCAATGCTAACACAAAGAATATGGCACTTTGCATCATTGTCTTGGAATTTCCCACCATTTTTTGCTAATGATAATCTTTTGACGAACTTATCCCTACGCATGGCCTCTTCTGCCTAAGCTGCGTGACCATCTCTGCAGGAGCCTGAAAACAGAACTTGACGTGGTTGGCTCTTGGAAAGACTCATCCAGCTCTCGATCGTTGTATGTTTGATCTCCATTTACAGGAGGCCAACTACCGTCTATGACAATGATGTTTTTAAGCCTCATAGTCGGTGTATTGATGCAAGCTGTGGATTTGAGTCCTCTGTCACCAATATCTCTCATTGAAAAAGTAGGTGGGGAGTAGTGGCTCCAAAAAATGGAGCATGGCTAAGTCAGTTCTAGGATTTGCGTGAATTTGTTAGTAGTAGATGATTTCAATAGAAATTAATACCAAAATGATTGATTGATCTTTGGCAAATTATCGTAGATCTCCTTTGGCAGACCATATCTCAGCATCATCCGGTGAAATGGATACCCTTCTCCTCCCATAAAAGTTCACAAGTCTGCAAGAAGACGATGCCTTCCAATTAATGTTCAACGATGAGGGCAAGGAGGAATAGCCATGGAATGGCACTGAAATTGGTGAAGCTGAGAGAGGAGAGGGGTTCCCATGGCGACAAAGTGAGGAGTGGGAAAGAATCGAGAGCAAGCAATAGAAGATGTGGGGATGTGAGTGTGGGGGTTAAAGGTCACTGTGCCTTTACCTCGGTTATGTACAATACTCAAACACATATATAAATGAATGAAAAAGAAGATTAGGGTGTTCTGCACCCACCAAAAACTTGTGTGGCTCTCTGTTTCTCTCTCTCCCTCTTCCGTTCTTGCTTTCTTTGAGAGCACTCTCAACTGGTATCAGAGCCCGGGTGATCTAGTTGAGCGTGCGTGAATGCTTATAAGCTCAGCAGCTCTGTGGGAGGAAGGAGAAGCTCTGTGGGAAGCTTTGTGGGTGACTTTACTTGCATCTGAGTGTGCAGAGACCTTGAAGAAACCTTTGGAAAAGTCACTTTGGTTTTGCGAAGTGGTTTTGAGAGCCTGTTAAGTGTTTTCAAAGAAAAAGTCATTTTTTAAGCTTTTCCTTGTTCCGTTCGATGACAGAGACTCTGTATTGACTTGTACAGGCAACTATTGCTTGCTTTTGGTGTCCACTCACTTCACGAGCTTGGAAACACCTTCATTCTTGAATCTGGGATCATTTCATTAGATTTTTGACTCACTGTGTCAGTTCCTATGTTTTTCTGCCCGGGTGTTGGAACTCAAGTTTGGAGCAACCATTTGCAGATCTGTCAGTTCTGATGGACTCAGGAGGTCCTAAATCTTCTATGTTGCTCATCATTCGCACTCTGGTGGAGTTTACAAACAGCTCTGTTTCCAAAAACGTTTTTCAGTCCGTGTGTTGGACCTAGTGATTGAGACCATGGTTTCCAAAACTATCTGTCCCATTGCGTTCCGGACAACCAAAAACCCCTACCTGTCAGTTCTTGCACGATTCAGTAGAGGATTTTCAGAGTTATAGATCTCTGTGTATTCGATTTTGTCTCTCTGTTATGCATTTTTCATTCTAAGGTTTTGAAACCTTAGATTTATGCCACATGGCAGTGGATAAGTGTTGACTCCCATTTCTCACTCATCGATTGGGATTTTGGAGTTCCGGCAGGCAAGAGATACTTGCAGATTTTCTTACTGAGTCTGATTATGCAATGGCGCCCATGTTTTGAGGCATCTCAGGTTCTATTTTCAGTAGTGGTCTTTTCCGTGGGACCATGATTTCTTGAGCATACCTTATGCAGATCACTCTGGTTGTAGTTTGAGCCATGTGCGCTCATTCGTGGTGTGCATTGGGTTACATTGGATGATTTATAGGCCATTTGGATGCATTGCGATTCTTATTGGATGCGCTGATAGGCCCAGATTGCCTTGTGGGATGCTATTTTTATGGACCCTTTGCACATGGATGCTATTTTATGCTGAGGGATAGCTTTGACACATTGCAGGTGATGCACTGATAGTGCTATGCTCTCTTGGATGAGATATTATTGATGCAAATGCCAGTGGACGGTGTTTATGCTTGAGTCATTTGGCACTTATTGGCATTTTGGATTGCCATTGCAGTTGGCATTTTCTATTAAGCCAGAATTGCTCATATGGATGCATAGTACATGCACATGAGTTAGTTGCATCTTTTGATGCTTTGAGCTTTGAGTTTTGGTGATATTTCAGTCTATTGTGGCATACACATTTGGGTGCACCTGGTATTTGGTGTGATTCTCTCTTACAGGCACTAGCATTTGGGATTTTGCTTTATTTGCATCATGGCATCCTCTTCCATGTCTGAAAAGGAGTTTTTCAACATTAAAAAATATGATGGGACAAACTTTTCTTTGTGGAAAGAATAGATAAGGGATGTGCTTATTCAAAAGAAGCAGATTAAACCCTTAGCAGGGATTGAAGCTAAGCCTACAAATATGTCTGAGGATGATTGGAATGAGTTGGATGCATTAGCAAAGTCTACTATTAGACTTCATCTTGCAAAGTCAGTTTATTTCACAGTAGTAAATGAGCAGACTACGGAAGATTTGTGGAAGAAACTGTGTGCCACTTATGAGAAGGAAACTACCTCTAATAAAGTTTACCTTATGAAGAGGTTGTTTGAGCTGCAGATGAAGGAAGGGGTCTCCATTGCTTCTCACTTGAATGAATTCAATATTATTTTCAGCTAGCTTCAGGCTCAGAAGATGAATTTTGATGCGGAGACTTAGGCAATATTTCTCTTATGTTCATTGCCATCCTCATGGGATACCTTCCGTACAGCTGTCAGTAACTCTGCACCTGGTGGAGTATTGAAATTTGATGATGTTGTGGGTAGCTTGTTGGCCGAGGAGATTAGACGCAAGTCTATGGACAACAACAAGTAGGATGTAGCCTTAAATGTGTAAAGGGGCAGATCACAGTTTAGGGGGAAGTCCCAAGAAAGAGGGAAGTCTCGTAGCAAATCCAGGGCACAGAACATTGAGTGTAACCAATGTGGCAAGAAGGGCCATATGAAAAAGGATTGCTACAAGCTGAAAAGAGAGCAAAAGGATAAGAAAAAGAATGCAAATTGGGGTGCAAATCAGAAGGAAGAGAGTCCAAGGGAGGACAAAGGAAAAGTGAAGATTGAGGAGATCAATGCAGTCACACATGATAGTGACAATGACATTCTCTTCATGTCTAGTTTATCTACAGAGTTGCTTACCACTTCAGATGATGCATATTCCCAGGATTGGATTTTGGATTCTGGTGCTTCATTCCATGTTACTTCCCATAAGGAATGATTCTCCACTTATGACAGTGGAAAGACAGGTTGTGTGCATCTTGGAAATGATTATGCATGTGACATAGTCGGAGCAGGTGACATAAAGTTTTCTTTTGCAAATGGGTCTGCATTTATTTTGAAACATGTGAGACATGTGCCTAAGTTGACCAAGAGTCTTATTTCAGTGGGTCAACTAGATGATGTTGGTTTTCACACCACTTTTGCTTTCAGAGTTGGAAAATTTAGAAGGGCTCTATGCTTTTGGCTAGGGGTGCCAAGTGTGGGACTTTGTATCCCTTACATGTATCAGGGGTATTTGATCATGTTGTTGCAATAACCGAGCAGCCAAGCACTTCTTTATGGCATTACCGTTTGGGCCATATGAGCCAAAATGGAATGAAACTCTTATGCCATTTGGGTTATGTACCGCATTTGAGTTTCTCTGATTTTGAATTTTGTGAGCACTGTCTCTATGGGAAGCAAAATAAATCAGCCCATAAAAGAAGGGAAAAGAAAAAGTTTGAAAAGCTTGATTTGGTGCATTCAGACGTATGTGGTCCCATGCCTACACACGGTCATTAGGCGGGGCTGAATACTATGTGACATTCATTGATGATGCAACTAGGAAAGTGTGGGCTTATGCTATAGCTCGGAAGAGTGATGTGTTCCAGGTATTTCAGAAATGGATAGCCTTGGTTGAGAATCAGTCAGGTAGAACGCTTAAATGCCTACGGACTGACAATGGTGGAGAGTATCTCTCTCATGACTTTCAGCATTTCTGTGATACACGTGGGATTAAGAGGGAGCTCACATCCCCTCGTACTCTAGAGCAATATCCAATAGCAGAAAAGATGAACCGTACCATTCAAGAAAGGTTGCAATGCATGCTTTCCAATGCAAGTCTTTCTGGTGGTTTTTGGGCTGAGGCAATGAAGACTGCAGTGCATGTTATCAATAGATCACCTAGTAAGAGTTTGGATGGTGGTATTCCTGAAGAGGCATGGAGTGGCAAGAAGCCCTCTTACTCTCATTTGCATATATTTGGGTGTGAGGCATATGCACATGTGCCGAAAGAGCTTCGAAAGAAGCTAGATCCTAAGTCTAGGAAATGTATCTTTCTGGATTATGTTTAAAGTGGAGAGATAGGCTATCGTCTCTGGAATCCAGAAGCAAAGAAGATTATACACAGCCATGATGTAGTCTTCAATGAGAAGAAGATGCATAAGGCACCCATGAGGGATGTGAAAATGAGGAGAATCACTTTCCAAGATGTGAATCCACCTGCATATCTTAATAGACAACAAGCTGTCCATGTACCAAATGTGCAAGAAATGGTACCACCAAGTACTCCCATACGTATACGATCAAGGGTAGATGATGGATCATCTATTGGTGGAAATGATGAGCCAAATGTGGCTGATATGCAGGTGGGACATCAAGCTGAAATTCCCTTGAGAAGATCATCTAGAGTGTCTAGGCCGCCTGATAGGTTTGTTCCAGGGGTAGACTATGTGATGCTTACTAATTGTGGGGAGCCTTCTTGCTACAGAGAGGCTATGATGCGTGAGGATCAACGTAAGGGGGAGTATGCTATGCAATCAGAGATGAGTTAAGTTATGAAGAATAAGACTTGGGACTTGGTTTCTTTGCCACATGGAAAGAAAGCATTGCCATGTAAATGGGTCTACATGATGAAGGTCACAGGTGATGATGTGCCTAGGTACAAGGCCCGTTTGGTCACTAAAGGATTCAAGCAAGAGAAGGGTGTGGACTTTGATGAGATATTCTCTCCGGTTGTGAAGATGACCACACTTAGATGCATGCTTGGACTAGTGGCATCGGAGGATATGGAGCTTATGCAGATGGATGTCAAGACAGCTTTCTTGCACGGGGATCTGCATGAGGAAATTTACATGATGCAGCCGGAAGGCTTTGAAAAAAAGAGCAAAGAGCATTTAGTTAGCAAGGTGAAGAAGAGTCTCTATGGACTTAAGCAAGCGCCTAGAGAATGGTATCAAAATTTTGATGCTTTCATTCGGTCCCGGGGTTTTAGAAGGAGTGAAATTGATCACTGCCTTTACACTAAAAGGGCTAAGGATAATAGCCTGATACTCCTGGCACTATATGTGGATGATATGCTATTCGCTAGCAAGAATACTTATGAGCTAGATGCATTAAAGGCCAAGTTGCATGAGGCCTTTGATATGAAGGATTTGGGACTTGCAGGTCATATTCTTGGTATGCGCATCACGTGTGATCGGAGTAGGAAACTCCTTTGGCTTTCACAGAAGGAGTATGTTACAAAAGTATTGCAGCGTTTCAATATGGAGGAGGGAAAGGCAGTGAGTACTCCATTGCCTCCATATGTGAAACTGAGTCATATAGGTAGTCCCAAATTAGATGAGGAGAGGGCCATGATGGCCAAGGTTCCTTATGCATCAGCGGTTGGGAGTCTTATGTATGCTATGATAGCTACTAGACCAGACACTGCATTTGTAGTGGGAGTTGTGAGCCGATATATGGCTAATCCAGGAAATGTGGGAGAGGAGAGCACACACAAAGGGATAAGGAGACACCAAAAGTGGTGGAGCAGAAGCTACTCCAGCTTATTCCTCTATCATATATATATGAGTATACATGGGCATTGTACAAGTGGATGGGCACACTACCCTTTACCCCAACAACCTCCCACTTATAGGCAGTGTGCCTTTAAGGGAGTATAGTACACATATAAAGTACACATATAATACAATCAGCCATAGGCTGAAAAACAAGATGATCAGACCATCATCCTATGCCAATCGGCACTTTACAATGTGCAAAGTGCATAGAGGATAAGCTGCTAGCAGACATCAGGTTTGCAGGATAGAAAATGACAAGCTATAGATGCCTGTCAACCAAGATCTCATGCCAGATCTCACTGGGAGAGTGAACTCTCACCACCACGTGCTCCTGTGCTAAGTCCATAGCACCCGAATAGTCACTGTGCAAAGAAAATGTCTCTGTACCACTTGTGACCATAAGCACATGACCTACAGTAGACCTTTGTTGGTCTACCCAACCTGCATCACCTGCATGCTGCTCCTGGAAGCATAAGGACCTGATGTCCACAACCGCTTCCCTACTGCCAAAATTTGCCATAATCATGCTACCAACTCCCACTGCAATGGAAGCAAGAACCGGAAGTGTAGCCCCAATGGCAAACATGTGAGAACCAAGTCTCAACACAGTCATGGATGCATGAAGTACTATGGCTGCCATATCAACCATAACTTGCTGCTCATCTGATCTGTGATCGTCAAACCTACTGTGTTTTAAGTATGGAGCCAATACAGGCAATGGAGTACTCAGTAACTTCCCCCTCTCCATACTGAAACAACCAAGTATCTGACAAACATCATCAAGACCATGCAGCTCCCACTGCAAAGCATCCCTGTCCATAAGGAACCATATGGCAAGTAACCTCAGAAGGATAGCAACCTCCTGAATACTGAGACCATAACCTGTCTCATTGCGCATCACATCCTGAGCTCTCGTAACAGTATCAAATCTATGAAGCCAAGCTTGAGGGGATTGCTTCTGGCCATGGAGGTAGTTATGAAGCAAACATATCAATGATTCCTGCCCATGCACAATATGACCCGAGTCAATAACTGTAGAAACCACATCTGTCTTGGCATAACCAGCCAATGGATCATACCAGGCATCATTAGCCAAGGTATCATCCTCACCATGCATAGCCTCATCCTCATCTGCAAGAGGCACTCCGCATCTTGGGAGTAAACTATAAGTGTCCATAAAAGATGCATCAATAATCTCCATAGGAGTATAAACCTGTGGAATACTCGAGACATCTGACCATGCCTGACCAAAATCAGGAAGTAATCGTGGCTGTCCCAACTTTATAACCTGCTCACTGTGGGAAAAACCTCCCACTCTAAGGGATATGGGCTGCCCCTGCAAAGAATTCGGAGGTATCAGTGCACTTACACCCTCCTGGAACACCACTCTCCTGCTATCCACAGTCTTGGGCTGTCTAAACATAGCATCCTCTCTGAAATAGACATTATGGCTACGTATCAACTTTCTAGTTGAAGAATCCCATAACCTATAGTCCCTACTGGACTCACTATATCCAAGGAAGATACACCTCCTCAATCGGGAACCATGAGCATAGGCCTCACAGCCAAACACACGTAAATGCTCATAACATGGTATCCTGCCTATCAAGAAGTCAAATGGCACTCTACCATTCAGAGATCTCATGGGTGACCTGTTAAGCAAGTATGTAGCTGTCTTACATGCCTCAACCCAATAGCATTCGGTAAGACCTGCATATCGTAGCGTGCTACCAATCCTGTCCAATAGAATCCGATTTATGCCTTCTGCCAAGGCATCGTGAGCAAAAAGATGAGGAGTGGTCAACACCCTCCTGATACCAAGTGTATCACATAGATGCTGAAATCTAAAAGAGGTAAACTCTGCATCACCATCAGTCATCAAGCTCAATAGCTTCTTTCCTAACGGATTTTCAGCATTACCCAAGAAGCGCTGAAATGTATCATATACATCATGCTTCTCCCGAATTAGATATACCCATATGTACTTTGTAGCAGCATCAGTAAATGTCACAAAGTAAGAGGCACCACCCAGTGAAACGGTAGGCATAGGCCCACAAACTGCACTATGAACCAACTGCAATGGCTCAACATACCTCTCATTGACTGTCTTCCTCACAAAAGAGGATCCTGACTGCTGATCATCATCACAATCATGACATAAAATTTGAGAGACATCCATAACAGGAATGTATCTCAATATTGTAAGGGCTTTCATACCTGCAGTAGACATATGTCCAAGTCTGGCATACCATAAACTAACTGATGGCTGCTTACTAATCATAAGCATCTTATCTTGGACACCTGATACATGCAATGCATAAGAGAATCCAACCTGTGACCCCCTAGCTATAACCAGATTGCCTCTAGCAATCTTCCATGCATGATCACCCAAAGAGACATGATAACCTGCCTCAACCAACTGTCCAATATTGATCTTGCTCATAGCAAGTCCTGGTATATGTCTAGCCCTCTATAGAACAAGAATAGAGCCACTAGGCATAACAAGGTGGATATCCCCATAACCATAGACATCCATAGAATGATTAATGCCCATCAAACCACTCTCCACAATGCATTCCTGATATGCACTGAACCATGACCTATGAGGGGTCATATGACATGAAGCACATGGATCTAACATCCAATCACCGAGAACGGGTACATCAGTGGCCAAGAAGGAGGTGTCAGACATAGACAAAAGAATGCCTTCATCACTGCTACTATCAGTGGAAGCCCTGGCATCCACACCTTGAAGCTCAACATGCTTCTTCTCCTTCTTCCTGTCATTCTTAACCTTGCTCTTCTTCTTGTATTTTCTCAGCCATTTCTAGCAATACTTTTTCATGTGGCCATACTTTCCATAATAGAAACATCTAACGCAAGTCCGAGAGCTAGACTTGCTCTTGGAATTCCCCCGTGAACATGATCTGTTCCTACCAATTGATCTACCTCTGGAGTGCATATCAAGGCTATATTTCAGCACATCAGGGCATTTCAACCCATCATGCTGTAACATAACACTATCGTGGTCATACATCTAGCATATACGAGTATAGAACTCATATGCATGGCAGTCTACACCCTGTACACCATCCTGTACCTGCAAGTAGACAGACTTTGAGAGTGATGACTGAGTGATGCTTGCTCATCCATGTCATCCCAATCACTCTATTTAATGCTATTAGGCTTGACACCTTTGCATTGAATGGGCTTATGCTACTTTTTCTGCACTAACACATCATAAATCTACTCTTTCCAATACTGAAAGTTTGATCCATCCAACCTCTCAATATCAAAGAGGGCACTACCAGCTGTAGATGCCATATCTGTGGCACAATAGCTCACAACCAAAGAGCAATATAGTGCAATAGGCAACCCAAATGACCAAAAATATAGTGTTGTCTAGACCAATCAGGTCTCCAAATAAACTGGCTGATCCACTGCTCAAAAGCACTCAGCCATAAAGAGGCATAAACAAGAATATATGCAGCCCAGTAACCTGCCAATGCTTGGCAATCCAAGTAAGAAATGCACTGAATCAAATGAGCAATGCGCCTGCTCAACCAATGGCAATAGGAGCCCAGGTCAACTATCCATAAACATCAGTGTGGCATCCACCAATGCAAATCCATAATGCATTGAAATGGCATTTGCTGCATCACCAATGCATCACCTCAAGTGTGCAATCCTTTGGCAACAAAATCAAGCATTCACCACTTGCCAAATGTGCCAAAGTGACTTGCCAAAATGCCAATAACGCCCTTGGACTGAAGTGAGATCCCAATCACTTTTTGTAATTTACTGTGAGTTCCCAATTCACTGTTGTTCAAGAGAAATTCCTACAACAATACCTCACAGCCACTTTGGGCAAAATCACACGCTGTCCCTATTTTTGAACAGCGATATTTTTTCACTAAAAGACCGGATGCCAAAGCTGTAAACAGAAAAGTTGTAGCTTGTAAAAAGATCTACAACTTATCAGTTGACCTCAAGAGCCAAATTCTTGTGGATTCTCAGATATTCTCACCTAAAAAACAGCTCCTGCACATTGGTCACAAATAGACAGTAGACTGCAACTTTTTGTGGTTTTGCAGAGGCTGTAACTCCTGCAACTTATACCGGATCAACTTGCTTCCAAGAGCAAAGTTGTAGTATGTTCTATGAACTACAACTTTCCAGTTCAGCACAAAGTGCAATTCCACACCAGAAAAGAGATATTCAGTCCTGAAAATGACTGTTTTGTCATTAAAAACAGCAACAGCAGCAATTGTAATGTCCTGACCAATGGCAAACACAATGCCATAAAAGCAGCCCTGAATACGGTAACAAATCAGCCCCAAAATGCTAACAAACCAGCCCTAAAACAGCTCCAAACAATGCTAATCTGACAGGATCTCAATACATCACTGTACCACCGTATGTATCCAACATAGGCAAATAACCATGCATCCAACAAATTGTCAATGCATCTCAACCAGGCATGTACCACTGTCAAAGTATGTGTCACTGCCACTACCAAAGTGATGTTCCACGCATAGCAACTCCAACAACCTGCAGCCAAGAGCTCCTCGTAGATCAAACGCCATGGGCTCTGATACCAGTTGTGGGAGAGGAGAGCACACACAAAGGGATAAGGGGAGACACCAAAAGTGGTGGAGCAAAAGCTACTCCAGCTTATTCCTCTATCATATATATATGAGTATACATGGGCATTGTACAAGTGGGTGGGCACACTGCCCTTTACCCCAACAGGAAAGAGGCATTGGGAGGCAGTTAAGTGCATCATGAGGTACATGAAGGGTACCAAGGAGATGTGCATCTGCTTTGGTAAAGGAGACATGCGTGTACTTGGGTACACAGATTCAGACTATGCAAGGCATGTGGATAGTAGGAGATCCACTTCTAGTTATGTGTTCACCTTTGCAGGTGGTGCAGTGACGTGGATGTCTCGCACACAGAAGTGCGTTGCTTTGTCTACCACAGAGGCTGAGTATGTTGCAGCCACAGAGGGCTGCAAGGAGGCTATATGGCTTGATCGGCTAGTGGGAGATTTGGGGATTCATATAGGTGTACTGACATTGCATAGTGATTCCATGAGTGCTATTCAGCTAGCACAGAATCCGGTCTTTCATGCAAAGACCAAACACATTGAGGTCAGGTACCATTTCATCAGGGAGGTACTTGAGGACAAGTGCATAGAGCTTGTCAAGGTCCATACATATGATAACCTTGTAGATATGCTAACGAATAGTCTACCTAGTCAGCGGTTTGAGTATTGTCATGTATTGATGGGCATTGGATAGTATGCTCACTGGTTGTTCTACCTTAAACTTGTGTGGCTCTCTGTTTCTCTCTCTCCCTCTTCCATTCTTGCTTCCATTGAGAGCACTCTCAGTGAGCTGAGAGAGATGATAGAGATCGATGGTTGAAGAGAGAAAGATGAAGATGAGGATGAAACAAAATCTACAGAACTTTCACAAATCCTCTGCCAAAATTTGCAATCTATACAATAATGAATGGGCTTACCAAATGCATGATCGTTTAGAACTTGTCGGTCGATCTTCAATGTGCTTTCGCTTCTTATTTTCTGGTAGCCGAATGAGATTGTAGGACCATTCTCCTGCAAGAGCACCCAAAATCGGGGTGACTACATACAACCATAGGCTCTTCAAGTTGTTGGCTGCCACCGCTGGTCTGATTGACCTTACTGGATTCATAGATGCTCCAAAGATTGGCCTGAATCCGCGGAAGGATGCATTAGGTTATATCTCTGGCCCGGGATCTAAGAGCTAGTGATTCTAAGTATGAATCCATAGAGTTCAAAGACACGAAGAGAGATTGGAACTTACCTAGCAAAGATTGCATTAAGCCAGACCATGCTGCCGACCACCAACCTAGAAAATTCTCTAATCTACATCTCGCAATGCCTCTTCCATCGCTCTTCTCTATCTCCTTGGAGTCCTTTTCTTTACGTTTCATATGTTTCTTTAAAAAGGCATTTGCTGCCTTTTCAAGCTCTCTTTCCTTCACCTCTGCATTCCATTCCTTCAACATCTTTACCGTATTCACCTAGCAGAGTTTGCATACAAATAATATCCCGAAAGGCATCAAAATTTTATGTCTTTTTCTCGTTAGCTTTGGTACCAATGCCTTTGAGAAGGGATCCATCCAAAGCCCCCTTTACTGCTTAGAAGATAGAGGAGTAGGTTGCAAAAAGGGAATAAGTCATTGGGGTTAGCATGGAGGGAAAGATGAGGAGTGATTTCTTGAGTTCCAGTGAGGATATGAAGTGAATCAATGGGGATGGCAAAGATCCCACAGATGTAACCGTGAAGGAGAAGGCTAGGGATTGAATTCAAAGAGAATTGCAAGCAGGCAGTGCAGCCATCGCCCCCTCTCACAAGCAGTTGCCACATTCAATAACCCTTGGATTAGTGTAAATCCAAGGTTATTACCTAGACACGTGGCTCAACCACAAGCTAGAATTCCTTTTCATTCCACAATGTTACCTACCTAAAAACATGATCTCAAGTCTGTTATTCAGACACACACATATTTGATGGGCATGATAATTTTCACACACATGAATCCCACCTATTTTGGGAGACGTGCAAAGTATCATGTCCATTGGATATGGTTTGCATGGACAAAGTCACATTAGACCACATTTTTCACAAAGTGTCATGGATAACAATCAAAATACACGTTGCTGGGTGTCTTCTTCAAACATATGCATATTTAATAGCACGATATGGTGACTATGTGTCAAATTTTTTTCTCTTGTGGCATGTGCAAAGTATCATTCCCATCGGATATGGTTTGCATGGTTGAAGTCACATTAGACCATGTTTTTTACAAACTTAGTGTCATGCACAACACTTTGAAAACAAGTTTTGGGATCTAAAAAGTGTGTCTTATTCATGCGTGCAAGTTTGATGGTGTGTCTTATTCACACATGCATGTCTGATGGGTAATACTTTGCAAACGTGTTAATCTAAAACATGTGTCTTATTCACTCGTGCATCTAATGGGTACGATACTTTGTACACACATCAATCCCACCTATGTTGATGCGGTTGCAAAGTATCATGATATGATAAATGGTTTGTATGGTTAAAATCACAAATTTAAACCATGTTTTTCTCCAAGTATGATGTTTCTTTATACTTGGTTAAAATATTGTACTTATAATAAAAGTTAAATTAATTTTAAGTGTTAAAAATAATGAAAAAAAGCATGCTTATAATTATAATAAAAGTTAAATTGATTTTGGTTGTTTAAAAAAATGAAAAAAAAACACTCTCAAATGTTGAGGCACGTGTATAGTATCGTGCCCATTGGATATGGTTTGCATGGACAAAGTCACATTACACTACGTTTTTCACAAAGTGTCATGCATAACGGTCAAAATACACGCTGCCAATTGTCTTCTTCAAATGTGCACATATCCGATAGCATGATACGGCACACATGTGTCAATTCCAACTCCCTTAAGGCATATGCAAAGTATCGTTCCCATCAGATATGGTTTGCGTGGTTGAAGTTTCATTAGACCATGTTTTTTACCAACTTAGTGTTATGCACGGTGTTTAGAAAACACATTTTGAGGTGTGAAATGTGTGTGTTATTTATGTGCACGTGTTCGATGGTGTGTGTTATTCATGCATGCGTGTCCAATAGGTACAATACTTTGCACATGTGTCAATCTAAAAGGTGTGTCTTATTCACATGTGTGTGTTTGCTCGATATGATACTTTGCACATGCATCAATTCCACCTATGTTGATGCACTTTCAAAGTATTGTGTGATTGTAAATGGTTTGTATGGTCAAAATTGCAAATTTAAGCCATGTTTTTCTCCAAGATGCTTTTTTAGACTTGGTAAAAAATAGTATTATTATAATAGAAGTTAAATTGATTTTAGGTTTTGAAAAATGGAAAAAACACGCTTATGATTATAATAAAAAGTTAAATTGTTTTATTTGTTAAAGAAAATGAAAAAAAACATGCTCTCAATCACATTATCTTAGTCTTTGAAAAAAATATGGTGATTAATATTTGATGAGAGCACAAAGGCTTAACTAATTCATGTGACCATGGAAGGATTTAATATTGAGTACTTGGATGGGAGCATCAAGGCTTAACTAATTCATGCAACTGCGGGAGCATATGAGTACCTAGAGTGATTCAAAATAAAGTTCAGAGAGATATGATTTAGAAAAGAGTTGAGAGAGTTGACAAGGATGGAAACTTTAAAAGAGGATTTAATATGAGTACTTAGAGTTGGAGTGATTTAAAAAAGAGTTATGAGAGAAAGAAAGGAATTGAGAGAGTTGACAAGGAGGAAATTTAAAAAAATTTGGGATGAAAAACCCTAAACCTAAATGTGTATATAAAGGACTGCCTCCACATTCTCTCATTCCAACTAAAATAGAAGAAGAAGAAGAAGAAGAAGAAGAAGAAGAGAGATCAGAAGAGAGAGAGAGATCACAGCACATTACTATACATTACTCAAGTGAGTCCCCCTTCCCTACCCTTTCCTATCCCCTCTCTCCTCCCCTCCTACCCCTCCCCCTCCCTGACAAAATATGAAGAGGGGAGAGGAGAAGAGTGGAGATGAGGAGAGAGGGCTCAGCTAGAGAGCACACCACAAATGACTAACTGTACACTAGAATTAGTTGAAAAAATAGAATATATACAACCCTTTTAGGGTTAGGGTTAGGGGATCTAACCCTTTCCTTTATAGCACTCTATAAGGTTAGTGCTATGCACATATGATCACGTGATGGTGCTATGCACACATGATCACATGATGTTGAGCGTGAACTCTCAACACCTTCCCTCAAGATCAACATCATGAAGTAGGCCTTCCCTCAAGATGATGATTCTGGGGAATCGAAGAAGGACTGAGCATTACATTCCATCACACCCCTTTAATGGGAATGTCCTTCCTCTGCATCAAACCAAGAGCTAGTCGGTGTTTCTCGAATAGCTCTTTACCGAGTGGTTTGGTAAAGATGTCTGCAACATTTTCTTTGCTATCACAATGCTGCAGTGTGATGTCACCAAATAACACTCTTTCTCTGATGAAGTGCTCTCTGACATCAATGTGCTTTGTTCTGGAGTGATATACTGGATTTTTGGCCAATGCTTGAGCCAATTGATTATCACAGTATATTATTGTTGGCTTTGACTCATCAAAGTAATCTGTTTCTGACAATAGTCTTCTGAGCCATATAGCCTCACATGCACTTGTAGTGAGTGCTCTATATTCTGCTTCAGTCGAAGACAAAGAAACAGTTGGCTGTTTGTTTGACAACCATGATATAGCACCTTGACCAAGGAAAAATGCATATCCCTGTGTCGATCTCCTGGTCTCATGATCTCCAGCATAGTCACTGTCACAGTATCCATGCAACCGTGGATGACTTCCTCTGTATTCTATCCCAAATTGTCTTGTACCTCTGATGTATCTCAAGACTCTTTTGGCTGCATTCCAGTGAGACTGTTTTGGATTTGCCATAAACTGTGCTAGTGAGCTTACTGCATAACAAATATCTGGCCGTGTGATTGTCAGATATATAAGAGATCCAATGAGTTGCCTGTAGTATCTGTCATTGACTGTAGGCTTTTCTGAATCTTTAGTAAGTTTCAAACTCTGTTCCATGGGAGTGGCTGCAATCTTGCAATCTGCCATATGAAACTTCTTCAGGAGACTGTCAACATATTTGAGCTAACTCATGAATGTGCTATCTGAATCTCTCCAGAACTCAATTCCAAGACAATAGTGCATAAGTCCAAGATCTTTCATGTCGAACTCTGCAGATAAGTCTTGTTTTAGCTTTCGGATGAAGCTATCCTTGCTTCCTGTCACAATCAGATCATCTACGTACAAAAGTGCAATAGTAATATCTTCCCCTTGAACTTTGTAGTAGAGAGTATGATCTGCATTGGACTTCATGTATCCCAGATCAGCAAAATACTTGTCAATTCTGCTGTACCAACTTCTGGGTGCTTGCTTTAAGCCGTAGAGACTTTTCTTGAGATGGCAAACCTTGTTCTCTTTTCCTGGTTCAACATAACCTGCTGGTTGTTGCATGTAGACATCCTCGTCTAGATAACCATTGAGAAATGTATTCTTGACATCGAGCTGATACACATTCCATTTACTGAGTGTCGCTAGTGATATCAAGAACCGTATGGAATCCATCTTTGCTACTGGAGCATAAGTCTCATCATAATCTTGGCCATATTGTTGTGCAAATCCTTTTGCAACTAATCTGGCTTTGTATCTCTGAATACTGCCATCTGGATTGTACTTCACTTTGTATACCCATTTGTTGGCTATGGCCTTCTTTCCTGGTGGAAGGTCGCATAATTCCCAAGTGTTGTTTTTATACAAAGCATCCATTTCTTCATTCATAGCAGTTTGCCATTCTGGCTTATCTACTGCGTCTTCGAAGTACACTGGCTCTGCTGTAGCCATGATGGTAGTCATAAGAGCATAGTTGGTGGTTTCCACCTGAATTGCTTTGCCTTTCTGAGCATATGTCAATCTGGCTGGTGGTCTGCTTTCCCTAGTAGACCGTCTGAGCTGCTGTGACGCTGATTGGGGTGTTGCTGGCAATTCTTGCTCTTCTTCATCAACCTGTTCTGTAGATGACTGTGAAGTCGATGCTTCTATCTCCTGTGTAGGTGAGGTTTTCCATTCTGATTCCTCATCGAAGATTACATCTCTGGAGATAATGACTTTGCGGTTGATGGGATCATACAATTTGTATGCTTTACTTTCTTCACTGTAGCCAACCATGATGCATTTGCGTGACTTCGCATCCAATTTCCTACGATGATCATCATGTATGTGGGCATATGCTATGCAACCAAATATGCGGAGATGCCCAATGCGTGGCTTGTGTCCAGTGAATGCTTCATAAGGAGTCATACCATGTATCGGTTCGGTAGGAAGCCGATTAAGCAAGTAGTTAGCTGTAGCTATTGCTTCTGCCCAATACTGATTCGGAAGATGCTTTTCAATAAGCATTGCTCTAGCACTGTCTGCTAAAGTCCCATTCTTCCTTTCAGCTATTGCATTTTGCTGAGGAGTATCTGCACATGTGAATTGTCTTCGAATGCCGTGAGTTTTGCAAAAGTTCATGAAGGTTGAAGACATGTATTCACCTCCTCTGTCTGATCTCATGACCTTGATTTTTCTGCCTGTTTGGTTTTCTACCATGGCTTTGAATTCTTGAAATCTGGCAAACACTTCAGATTTCTCTTTCAGAAAGTAGACCCAACAATATCTACTGTAGTCGTCGATGAAGGTCAAGTAATAAAGTGAACCATTGATGCTGCGGGTCTGGGCATAACCCCATACATCTGTATGAATTAAATCAAGAATACCTCGTGCACGAGAGGTACTTCTGACAAAGTTGGTTCGCTTTTGTTTGCCGAAGCAGCATGCTTCACAAACTTTTCCAAGAAACTGTAGCTTCGGAATCCCAATTGCCATATTTTGATTCCTGAGATCTAACAAGTACTTGAAGTTGACATGACCATATCTCTTGTGCCATTTTGCAGATAGTGGCATCTGTTGCATTTGAGCTGACATGGCATGTTTATCTGGTACGGTAGCTAGCATCCTGTACAAGCGTCCTTCTTTGACACCTTTTGCTACTAGCTGACCTCTTTTGGATTTGTCTCTGATAGTGCATTCATCACCGTCGAAGATGACTTTGTAGTTGTGTTCCGTCATTTGACCTACTGACAAAAGGTTCTTGCTGAGCTTCGGAACATAGAGCACATCTTTGACTAATCCTTTTGTACCAGTGAAATTGTTCATAGGGATAACACCTGTCCCTTGAACCGGATTCGGTGTATTGTCTGCTGTATAGATGACATTCTTTTGACCTTCTAATGGCTTCATTTCTGTGAACCATTCCTGATGATTTGTCATATGAGATGATGCACCGCTGTCAATGTACCAAGGATCTTGTTCCACTTGGTCGACTTGATAACTGAAATCTTCTTTGGGATTGAAATCAGTGTCTAGGTGCATTGTATCAGTCTGATGCAATTCCTCACTTGCAAGAAACATATTGCCATGTTCATTTGCAAAATGACTGTGACTAGAATGTCCACCACGATGATTTCCTCTTCCTCGAGAATTCCCTCAATTACTGCTGGATTGACCGCTTTGGTCATACTGCTTCTTGCGGCAATCTCTTTCATAGTGTCCAAACTTGTGACAATAGTTGCATTGAATGTTTGACACATTGGTGGATGCATTCCCTCGTCCTTGGAATCTTCCTCTATTGGAATGATTTCCTCTTTGCTGATTTTGATGTTGCTGAGGATGCTGCTGATGCTGATGCTGATTCTGACTTTGATTTTGACCACTTTTCTGATATGATCTACCTCTGTTTCTGCCTTTGCCTCTGCTTCTGTCTGAAGCGGTGAATGCCTGATCATTAGAATGACCTTTACGTGCTTGAATGGCTTGAGTCCTGAGTTCTTCACCAAGTAGAACTGACTGAAGTTCTTCAAGTGTTGGAATTTGCCGTTGGATGGCAATACTCTGGACCAGATTCTCATATCCTTCTCCTAGTCCATTCAGGATTACTTGAACCATTTCTGCGGGATTCATAGTTTCTCCTGCTGCTGCAAGTTGATTGTTGTAGTCTTTGATGCGGAGTACATAAGCATGACCGGTTTCACTGCTGTTGCGGAAACTCTGGTTGATCTGGTTTCTCAAGGTGAGAATCCTGGATGTGTTCTTGGACTCGTAGAGAGCTGCGAACATATCCCATGCTTCTTTTGATGTCTTGACTGTGTTGAGCTGTCCTAGCATGACATCTTGCACATTCTGCTTGATCAGGTGATAGGCATACTTGTCTTTCTTATCCCATTCTGCTTGAGCTCTCGGGCAATGGCAGGATCTGCTACTGGTGCGGAAACTATTTGTGTAGATGTAGATCCCGATGTAGATCCCGTTGCTGGTGCTGTGACAACAGATGGAGTAGAGCTACTGGTGGCTGGATCGGCCAATGGTCTAGGTATGGATCCATCAACATACTCCCATTTGTCCTGAAGCACAAGAATGGTCTCCATTCGGTATTTCCATGTACCATAATTGGAGTTGTCTAACTTAGCAGATGCCTCCAGATTGAGGTTGCTAGTCGACATGGTGCAAACAATGTACTCAAAAAGTGTCCTGGAAAACTCTGTATGAATCAACTGCAAATACACTGAAGATGCCAAGTGAAATCTCTGTACCGTCGGTGAAGATAGAACTGCAGTAAATAAGATCTGACCTGTGTTACAAGGCTTGTGGCAATGATGCCGGGAATAGCCAAGAGGCTTTACAAGGCTGAAAAATGATGTGCACGATGCCGTGAGATAGCCAAATAGGCTTTACAATGGTGGCATGTGTGTGTGAAATCAAGTGCTATCTGCCCACTGAATCAATCTGCAATGCCTCTGAACTCTGAAGTCTGCTCACTGAACTGATGAACGTAAGGTTTCAGGTAATGCAATGATGTGAAATCGGATGTGAGCGTATGGACTGACTCCGAGTAGGTACTAGTCGGGAATTTCGGGCATGGCTTAGATTGGCAACTTGGGGAATTCAAAGCGTCCCCTCTATGGCGATCTAGTCTACTCTGATCTAGATCTAAACCAACCGTCGATCGATGAAAGAGCAGCAAATAATTCCTTTTCTTTTGTTCTTTTTAAGTGCTGGGTCAGATGCGTCGATGTAGAGGCAAATGTGCGTGAAGGAAGTGGTTTTGTCGGCGAGGCTTAAATGTGAGTGTAACTTGCGCCGAAATGTGCGCGTGATGTAACGAGCGCGTAGAACACAAAAAATCGAGCGATTTCCTTTTTGGAGCACCCTCAAATTCTTCCTGGATCAAGAGATATGACTTGATCTAGGTGGAGGGGCAAAAGGAGTGCAAATGGTGCTCAATGATGATGTGTCACTGTGAGTCACATGCAGTGATGATGTGGCACTGTGCTTAGCAAGAGGTGTGCCAGTGAAGCTCTGTGCTGAGGTGGCAGTGCTGAGGTGTCACTGATGACGTGGCACTGATGACGTGGCCAGATGACGTGGCACAAGTGACGTGGCAGATGACATGGCACAGATGACGTGGCAAAAGTGACGTGGCAGATGACGTGGCATAGATGACATGGCAGATGACGTGGCCTGATGACGTGTCACTGATGACGTGGCAAGTGACGTGGCCTGATGACGTGTCACTGATGATGTGGCAGGTGACGTGGCCTGATGACGTGTCACTGATGACGTGGCAGGTGACGTGGCTGATGACGTGTCACTAATGATGTGGCAGGTGACGTGGCAGTCGGTGCTGACGTGGCCCACTTACGTGGCGCTGCTGACGTGGCAGATAGGATTGGCTGATGACGTGGCAGATGATAAGATGGTGACGTGGCAGATGCTGGAGTCTGCTGACGTGGCAAGATAAGATGCCACGTGGATCAACCCTATCCTTTCCTAACTGCACCTAGGTTAATTTGAACCAGAGGTGGGTGTGGTTTGAAGAGTGCCACGTGGCCTTATCTGCCACGTGGCAGTTTCTCTCTCAGAGAAAGAGTCGACGGAGGCGACCTTGTCGAAGAGGAAGCACGCTTTGTGGCTACGCTGCCAATAAGCTCGCCAGCAAACACCAGCGCCTCCACCTGCTCAACAATCACCACTCCTCCAAACTCCCGCAATGCGACATTTGCCAGGAAAAGACCGCTTTCATCTTTTGTTTGGAGGATCGCGCCTTGCTTTTTTTTCGCCATAGCCACACAGAGCTCGCTCCTTCATCATGACTACCGCAGCTCGCCCTACCTGGGCTCCCGCCAAAGGTGGCCAGGAACAAGGTGGCACTCGCATGTTCGGTCCCTCGCAGAAATTCTCCTCCCGTGACCTCGCCTCGCATACCAATCTCAAATCCAGGAAAGAGGGCCAAGATACTCAGGAGGAGCTACGCAAAAGAAATCTCAGGGAAGAATTGGACGAGCGCGAACGTAAGCATTTTTCATCAAAAGACAGAAGCTACGCCGATGATCGTGATTGGCAAGAAAGAAGGCAATGTTTTGCCTGTGGAGGCCGCGAGAGCTTGGACAAATACCTTGCTGCAGGGCTACTCTGGGATCAGATGGGAGATTCTGGAAACTATCGAAAAACTCCTCAACGCGAAGATGACTCCTATGCTGCCATTGCGGGGCACGATTACAGCGTCAGGAGATCTGGTGCCGCTCTGGAGAAGAGAGACGTGGAGGTCTCTGCCAGGGAGCAGGCTTCACTAGCCCGCGTGCAGGCTCTCTGTTGATGAAGAGCTGCTTTGTGAAGTGGTCTGGAGCGCAGGTAGCGTAGGAGCTGGTGGTCAGCCAGCCACATCGAAGCTCCTAATCACTGGAGGGCCTTAGATGTCGATGGAGTAGTTGCACCTGTAGTAGCCTTTGAAGAAGCCCGAGAGCTGGGAGTGCACGTTTGGATGGATCCTCCCATCTATCTCTCTCTCAGAGATCTCGAAATGAACCTTACAAAGAACTCTTCTAAAGAAGAAAACACCTCTCTCACTCTCAAATCACAATGGAAAGAACAGATGTTCTTTCAAACAAACGGAAATCTCTAATGAATGAAATCTCACAATGAACGGAATAATCTCTCAAGTGAACGGAAGTTTCTCTCAACGGAAGAGAAGATCACTCAAGAAAAAACTCTCAAATCTCACAATCTCTCTCACACTCTCAAGAATCTCAATGTCTCAACGGAAGACAAGGGAGCTCTGATACCATGACAAAATATGAAGAGGGGAGAGGAGAAGAGTGGAGATGAGGAGAGAGGGCACAGCTAGAGAGCACACCACAAATGACTAACTGTACACTAGAATTAGTTGAAAAAATAGAATATATACAAACCCTTTTAGGATTAGGGTTAGGGGATCTAACCCTTTCCTTTATAGCACTCTATAAGGTTAGTGCTATGCACATATGATCACGTGATGGTGCTATGCACACATGATCACATGATGTTGAGCGTGAACTCTCAACACTCCCATGGAGTCCCCCCCCTCCGACGGAGGCCCTCCCTCTAGATAAATGCAAATGGCATTGCTTTAGTTCTTTTCTATGGACCCCATTCTGATGTCGATGGAGGATTTTGTAGTCTTTTGGAAAAGTTTTAATGTTTTTCCCCTTATTCTCATTAGCATTCGATCATATTTATGTTTGACCTACTTCAAAGGCTTGCATGGCAGTGCAATACGTATTCCCTTCAAAGTGGAGCCCCACTAGCAACCCTATTTATGTCTTTGCAAGGTGGGGCAATATTCTTTTCACATTGGAGGTGCCCTATTTTCTATCTAACCTCCTCTAGGATGCATTAAGGGATGTAGACAACCAAAAATTTATACATAGTGTTCAAGGCTACACCTTAGGATGCAAATGAATAATTGTATATAGGGCCCAAGGTCATGCCAAATGGTGAATTTGCTTAGAATTGTAATAAAAATAAGGCTACCAAAATTTTGAAATATTTACAAACTTTAGAATAATACAAACACATTTCTCTTTCTCATATGTTGTCAACAGGTGCCAAATGGTGAATTTACTTAGACTATTGTAATAAAAATTGTATAATAAACTGGGCCCAAGACTACCAAAATTTTGTAATAATACAAGCACGTTTTGTTTTTCTCATATTATCTTCAACAAGTGCCAAATGGTGAATTTGTTTAGACTATTATAATAAAAGAGTGTGATTTTGTAGTAGAGAGTGTCACTGTATCGAGCTTGTATTTAATGTTTTACATGAAATTAAAGCTTCAATTTTATGTAAAACCTCTGTAAAACATTAAATTGAAGCTTTAGCTTGATGTTTTTGTTGTTGTTCATCTAGTTAAATCCTTAATTTAGTCAATTGTTTGAAGCTTCAACTAGATTGAAGCTTCAAAGTTCAATTAGATGTTAAACATCGAATTGAATCTTTAAATTGATGTTTAACATCTTGTTAGGTCTCCATTTAGAAGTTAGATATCCAAAGTAAATCTTGTACTCAACACCATACATCTATTTGCTTTTAATTAGGACACTTGATTCGATCTCAATGTAAGTTTAATGTGCTTAATCATAGTTGGCAACCTAGTCTACTATGCCATGCTAATTTTTTGTTACTTATCTACTTATGAAGAGGTTATGAAGTTTTGAAATTAAATAAGGACATTCCATTTGATTCTCCTCCTCAATTTAAGGTTTTCAAAGAGTGAGTATGCATGAGGAAGATTACATACCTTTACAATTGCTAAAAGATCTTTGATTTAAATGCAATTCAAAGAGCCCCAAAGATACTCCAAAGATAGTGTGGTATCTATTGAGGAGTTAAAAGAAGAAGAACCGAGCACATTGAGCCATTTTCAATTCCTATTAGACTCTCTACAATATTCAAGCAAAAAAATACTATCTTCTTAGCAATATGAAAAATTGGCTTTGTTGGTGGGTTTGGTTTGTGGATCTAGTGATAGTATTTTTTGTATCCTAGTCACTAGTGGAGCCTTACATATCTGCTTGAATGAGATTTGATATTTTCCCTTTCTAGACAAAGTGTGTAAGAAAAAATATCAAATTATCCTAGATTTGGTGGACAATTGTTAAGTGCAAACTACAAAGGGCAAGACACTGATATGGTATTTCTCAATGTGGTTGGAGAAGGGATTTTGAAGTCAATGAGAAACTCCCAGAAAAAATATTTGAGTGGCCCAAGTAGTATTTGGTCTTTTGTTGGTAAGACAAGAAAATATTATTGTGGAAAATTCTTTACATGAGAAGAGAGAATGGACATCACTTCGTCTTTAAGATAGGAAGTAGTCCCCTACGATTTTCCTTCACTACAACTCTCTCAAGGTTAGAATCTAGCAATATAGTGAATTTATAGTGTGTTGCTAGACAAAAGAGGCAAAAAAAACAAGGCATACTGAAAAGCCTGAGCTCAGATGAATCAAAAGAGCAGGATGTAGAGATTATTATTCTAGGTGGAGCTTGGCTTAGGTTTCATAGCTGGTATCAGAGCCCGGGTGATCTAGCTGAGCATGCGTGAATGCTTATAAGCTCAGCAGCTCTGTGGGAGGAAGGAGAAGCTCTGTAGGAAGCTTTGTGGGTGACTTTACTTGCATCCGAGTGTGCAGAGACCTTGGAGGAACCTTTGGAAAAGTCACTTTGCTTTTGTGAAGTGGTTTTGAGAGCCTGTTAAGTGTTTTCAAAGAAAAAGTCGTTTTTTGAGCTTTTCCCTGTTCCGTTCGATGACAGAGACTCCGTATTGACTTATAGAGGCAACTATTGCTTGCTTTTGGTATCCACATTACTTCAGGAGCTTGGAAACACTTTCATTCTTGAATCTGGGATCATTCCATTGGATTTCTGACTCACTGTGTCAGCTTTTGCATTTTTCTGCCCGGGTATTGGAACTCAAGTTTGGAGCAACCATTTGCAGATCTGTCAGTTCCGGTGGACTCATGAGGTCCTAAAACTTCTATGTTGCTCATCATTCGCACTCCAGTGGAGTTTACAAATAGCTCTGTTTCCAAAAACGTTTTTCAATCCGTGTGTTGGACCCAGTGATTGAGACCACGGTTTCCAAAACCGTCTGTCCCATTGCGTTCCGAATGCCCATAAACCCCTTCCTATCAGTTCTTGCGCGATTCGGTGGAGTATTTTCAGAGTTAGAGATCTCTGTGTATTCGATTTCATCTCTCTGTTATGCATTTTTCATTCTAAGGTTTTGAAACCTTAGATTTATGCCACATGGCAGTGGATAAGTGTTGACTCCCATTTCTCACTCATCGGTTGGGATTTTGGAGTTTTGACAGAAGAGAGATATTTGCAGATTTTCTTGTTGAGTCTGATTATGCAATGGCGCCCATGTATTGAGGCATATCAGGTTCTATTTTCAGTAGCGGTCATTACCGTGGGACTATGATTTCTTGAGGATACCTTATGCAGATCACTCTGGTTGCAGTTTGAGCAGTGTGCGCTCATTTGTGGTGTGCATTGGGTTGCAGTGGATGATTTATAGGCCATTTGGATGCATTGCGGTCCTTATTGGATGTGCTGATAGGCCCAAATTGCCTTGTGGGATGCTATTTTTATGGACGCTTTGCACATGGATGCTATATTATGCTGAGGGACAGCTTTGACACATTGCAGGTGATGCACTGATAGTGCTATGCTCTCTTGCATGAGATATTATTGATGCATATCCTAGTGGACGGTGTTTATGCTTGAGTCATTTGGCACTTATTGGCATTTTGGATTGCCATTACAGTTGGCATTTTCTTTTGGGCCAAATTTGCTCATATGGATGCATAGTATATGCACATGAGTCAGATGCATCTTTTGATGCTTTGAGCTTTGAGTTTTGGTGATATTTCACTCTATTGTGGCATACACATTTGGGTGCACTTGGTATTTGGTGTCATTCTCTCTTATAGGCACTAGCATTTGGGATTTTGCTTTATTTGCATCATGGCATCCTCTTCCATGTCTGAAAAGGAGTTTTTCAACATTAAAAAGTTTGATGGGACAAACTTTACTTTGTGGAAAGAACAAATAAGGGATGTGCTTATTCAAAAGAAGCAGATTAAACCCTTGGCAGGGATTGAAGCTAAGCCTGCAAATATGTCTGAGGATGATTGGAATGAGTTGGATGCATTAGCAAAATCTACTATTAGACTTCACCTTGCAGAGTCATTTTATTTCACAGTAGTAAATGAGCAGACTACGGAAGATTTGTGGAAGAAACTGTGTGCCACTTATGAAAAGGAAACTGCCTCTAATAAAGTTTACCTCATGAAGAGGTTGTTTGAGCTGCAGATGAAGGAAGGGGTCTCCATTGCTTCTCACTTGAATGAATTCAATATTATTTCCAGCCACCTTCAGGCTCAGAAGATGAATTTTGATGCGGAGACTAAGGCAATATTTCTCTTATGTTCATTGCCATCCTCATGGGATACGTTCCGTACAGCTGTCAGTAACTCTGCACCTAGTGGAGTACTGAAATTTGATGATGTTGTAGGTAGCTTGTTGGCTGAGGAGATTAGACGGAAGTCTATGGATGGCAACAAGCAGGATGCAGCCTTAAATGTGCAAAGGGGCAGATCACAGTTCAGGGGGAAGTCCCAAGAAAGAGGGAAGTCTCGTAGCAAATCCAAGGCATGGAACATTGAGTGTTACCACTGTGGCAAGAAGGGCCATATGAAAAAGGATTGCTACAAGCTGAAAAGAGAGCAAAAGGATAAGAAAAAGAATGCAAATTGGGGTGCAAATCAAAAGGAAGAGAGTCGAAGGGAGGACAAAGGAAAAGTGAAGATCGAGGAGATCAATGCAATCACACATGATAGTGACAATGACATTCTCTTCATGTCTAGTTTATCTGCAGAGTTGCTTACCACTTCAGATGATGCATATTCCCAAGATTGGATTTTGGATTTTGGTGCTTCATTCCATGTTACTCCCCATAGGGAATGGTTCTCCACTTATGACAGTGGAAAGATAGGTTGTGTGCATCTTGGAAATGACTATGCATGTGACATAGTGGGAGTAGGTGACATAAAGTTTTCTTTTGCAAACGGGTCTCCATTTATTTTGAAACATGTGAGACATGTGCCTAAGTTGACCAAGAGTCTTATTTTAGTGGGTCAGCTAGATGATCCTGGTTTTCACACCACTTTTGGCTTTCAGAGTTGGAAAATTCAAAAGGGCTTTATGCTTTTGGCCAGGGGTGCCAAGTGTGGGACTTTGTATCCCTTACATGTATCAAGGGTATTTGATCATGTTGTTGCAATAACCGAGCAGCCAAGCTCTTCTTTGTGGCATTGCAGGTTGGGGCACATGAGCCAGAATGGAATGAAACTCTTATGCCGTTTGGGTTATGTACCGCATTTGAGTTTCTTTGATTTTGAATTTTGTGAGCACTATCTCTATGGGAAGCAGACTAAATCAGCCCATAAAAGAAGGGGAAAGAAAGAGTTCGAAAAGCTTGATTTGGTGCATTCAGACATATGTGGTCCCATGCCTACATGGTCATTAGGCGGGGCTGAATACTATGTGACATTCATTGATGATGCAACTAGGAAAGTGTGGGCTTATGCTATAGCTCGGAAGAGTGATGTGTTCCAGGTATTTCAGAAATGGCTCGCCTTGGTTGAGAATCACTCAGGTAGAACGCTTAAATGCCTATGGATTGACAATGGTGGAGAGTATCTCTCTCATGACTTTCAGCATTTCTGTGATACACGTGGGATTAAGAGGGAGCTCACATCCCCTCGTACTCCAGAGCAAAATCCAGTTGCAGAAAAGATGAACCGTACCATTCAAGAAAGGTTGCAATGCATGCTTTCCAATGCAAGTCTTTCTGGTGGTTTTTGGGCTGAGGCAATGAAGACTACAGTGCATGTGATCAATAGATCGCCTAGTAAGAGTTTGGATGGTGGTATTCCTGAAGAGGCATGGAGTGGCAAGAAGCCCTCTTACTCTCATTTGCGTATATTTGGGTGTGAGGCATATGCACATGTGCCAAAAGAGCTTCAAAAGAAGCTAGATCCTAAGTCTAGGAAATGCATCTTTCTGGGTTATGGTGAAAGTGGAGAGATGGGCTATCGTCTCTGGGATCCAGAAGCAAAGAAGATCATACGCAGCCATGATGTAGTCTTCAATGAGAAGAAGATGCGTAAGGCACCCATGAGGGATGTGGAAATGAGGAGAATCACTTTCCAGGATGTGAATCCACCTGCATATGTTGATAGAGAGCAAGCTGTCCATGCACCAAATGTGCAGGAAATGGTACCACCAAGTACTCCCACAGGTATACAATCAAGGGTAGATGATGGATCATCTATTGGTGGAAATGATGAGCCAAATGTGGCTGATATGCAGGTGGGACAGCAAGCTGAAATGCCATTGAGAAGATCATATAGAGTGACTAGACCGCCTAATAAGTTTGTTCCAGGGGTAGACTATGTGATGCTTACTGATTGCAGGGAGCCTTCTTGCTACAGAGAGGCTATGATGCACGAGGATCAACGTAAGTGGGAGTATGCTATGCAATCAGAGATGAGTTCACTTATGAAGAATAAGACTTGGGACTTGGTTTCTTTGCCACATGGAAAGAAAGCATTGCCATGTAAATGGGTCTACAAAATGAAGGTCACAGGTGATGATATGCTTAGGTACAAGGCCCGTTTGGTTGCTAAAGGGTTCAAGCAAGAGAAGGGTGTGGACTTTGATGAGATATTCTCTCCGGTTGTGAAGATGACCACACTTAGATGCAAACCCTATCTTCATTAGTTACTGTACAATGATTTTTATTTTGATTCCATCATACTCAAAGTCTTTATGGAGGCGATCCAAGTTTTGCCCACAAATTGCTGCACCATCTCCCGCATGATGACATCTCTATCCTCCGCCTCTTCTGTCTTCAATTCCAACCCTCAATTTCATCTCTTTTCCTGCTCCTAAATGCTAAGGACTAAAATTTCCATTTCTTGAGGTACACACTGAGTTCTCTCTCTTCAAACTTGTTGCGATCCTGTACTCCTAGTGGGAGGGACTACGGAGCCCGTGGACCCCCCATTGACGGCCAGGGTAGTTCTCATTGCTCTTGCTATTTCATTTCCATTTCATTATGTCTCTCTTCGAGTATTATTATCTCTTTTCCTATCCTACCCTCTCTCTCTCTCCCTCTCCACCATGCACCTTCAGAGAGCAAGGGGGGATGACAAGGCAGAGCTCAGTGGGATTAATTTTTATGTTAATTTTGAGGACTCTTTGACTTAGGTTAATTAGAGTAAGTATTAGGGGGGGGTTTTACATTTTGGATTTATGCATCTTGATTGGACTTTTTTGGAGGAGATTGATTTTCGATTCTGGGGGTTCTATGCATCCTTTGCTATGCCATTAAATGTACAACATTGGAACTCACTCCAATATAGATTGAATGAAACATTGAATATATAAAGACGATTTAAATTTTTTTTTTTTGGCATTGTACTGAAAATGAAAGTGCCAACAATACACCCATAAGATAGAATCTTGAGCTGCTCTTGGGGCTTGAACTCAGGACCAGCACATACACACCCATACCTTTTAGTTGCTTGGTCTAAACAGTGTTGACAAACATAGTTGTATTTAACTCATCACTTTGAATTTAAGCCATTGGTTAGTGCGATTCCTTTTCAAAATTGAAGGTATCCGTTGAGGCAGTTGTCCTTGTAAACCTTCATATGAAAAGGCAATCACAGCCTTTTAAAGGCTCAATATATCTTAGTTTGGTGATCGCTATGAGACCTCAGATCTCTCCATCCCATAATTCTGCAATATTTTCGTAAGGAACAGAGACGGGATTGCATAGATACTGCCCATCGAAATTCTTCTTCTGGTCCATTTTCCTAATAATTTGCTGATCTTCATCGGTACGCTGCCAATCAAAGACCTGGAAGTTTTCTGTTTGTGGAATATCCTGGGAAAGACACTCACTCCTTGCTCCAATCCTCATCTTAAAGCTACCTGTAAAGTCAAGCACATAAAATTTCTGCCAAGCCACCTTGAACAACCCACGTTGAATTTGTCTGCTTTGCTAACCCAAAAAAGCTACAAACCTCTCTAGGGATCTTGCCATGCTTCAATGCAATCTGTTTGAAGAATAGCAACAAAACCCCATGGCATAAGTGGAGCTCCTAACGGAGACCACCAAGCACTGACGTGGATGTTGGCCTTGCTACAAGTCATGCATCTCCACCTGCCGAAGGTTCTCACATTACTCAGTCATACAAGATAAAAGCTAATGCAGCTACAACCCAGCCGTGAAAACCTCACATAATAGAGAAATCCAAAGACCTTGTGAACTACGTCGTGCAATTCTCCTAACCTCGCCTCCAAGTTGCAGTTTAGATGTACCTATTCACTGCTGGAGGGATATCTCCAAAAGCCAATAGGTCCCTAACTTTCTTAGATGAGAAATTGCTTACGCCGATGGCCCGCGTGAGGCCTTCGTTAAAGCAATGTTCCATTGGCCTTTTGCATCAAGAGGGAGCAGATCGTCAGGGCTGGGTTCATTCCGACTCCTTTTCCAAATCTATTCTGCGCGTGAATGAGGTAAAGGTTCAACTAATCGAGTTGCAATTCGCTGGAAAATGGTAGAAACATTAGAAGGGAGTCTACATAAAGAGAGGTTCAAGGAAACCGCTCCAAACTTTGGCAATGACAATTATTAATCTGCATCAGCAAAGCCGATTCGAGTGTCAGCTGAGGCTTTTTGAAGTGCGGGCAACGCGCCCTCCGGATAAGCATCGGAAGCCCAGAGTTTGGAGGTGCAGGCGAAGGGATCCTCGCGCGTCACGATGCCGAATCTGGAAAGCGAAGAAGAAATGAGGGGGAAGGCAGTGGGTCTGGTGTTAACTCGATAGCGGAAGAGATGGCAGTTGTTCGGAGGTGGAGGCTGAGGGAGTCGTGGGATGGAAGCTCTTGTGTTGAGCTTTACGGGGCAACTCTGTGAAGAAAAATAGTGGAACACTGTCAACTTCCTTCACCTTCACGGTTTCAACCTTGCTCCATTAAATAGGTGCCCACAAAATCCCCATTACTACAGTTCGTTAGCGAATTAACTTAAGCTTTCAGAAAAAATTAATTGGATGGAGCCATTAAGCTAAGCCAAAATATCGTGATCCACAAGGTTCGTAGGTTGTCCACTTACTGTTCTAGAATGCCCCATGTCTGTCTTGTGAATACTTTAAATGTGAGAAGTGCATGTACGGCATGCAACGCTCCTGTGGCATGTGAATTGTATGACATGCTTGGCATCGGCGCAACCTACTCTCCTGATCCGAGGCTACGTACAATTGAAATGATAAGGAGAGGAATACTTTTGTATACAAACATATTTATAATATAAAATTATTTTTTGTACATGAATTATCTATTTGCAATAATTGTTTTGAAGGTTTCTTACAAAGGTGTATTGAATTAATATTCCTGTTATTTTCAATTATGGAGGAATTTGTTTACGATGATAATGGAAATGGATCGTTTTCTCATAAAGTGTAATATTTTGTTCTAGTAATTGATCATTGTCATGGCGATTCTCCTTGTTGTCCTCATGATCATCGCCAGCACCTTGCTTGGGGTAACCATTGCTTGTGGTTGCTTCGTGGTACTATATCACCACGGGCCACACATTTTACTAGGGGCCCAGGCACCCACCAACCACCCGTTGTCACACGAGCTGGCTAGAAAACAATTCAACTTAATTTATTTTGATACTCATCTTATATGTGTGGAGCTCCTTCTTGGCTTACTTTTTTGCTGAGGCCATTTTGTATCGGGCAATATATATGCTCCCATGTTGTAACTAATTTTTTTGATGGCCTCATTTTGTATGAATAGTACCAATAATAATATTTTTGAACTATGGACATGCAATCTCCATGTCAAATTATTATTTTGAAAAGGCTGAAGTGCTTCATGTTGAATTATCATACCTTTGAAGTAAAATTGTTAAAAATGCAATGTTGTTGAAAATTGTTGAAGTAATTAACGTGGATGGATTGATTGTTGAAAATTATTGAAGTGATTGATGTGGATGTATTATTATTGTCATACTTTGAAGTGGAATTGTAAATAATGTAACGTCTACTCCACTTAAACAGAGTCTACTCGAGGAACTTTAATAAGAGATCACAATTTGCAAATGATAATTTTGTAGCATCCTTCAGTCAACTTGCACAACTAGGAATAAGTATAATTGTTGAAGTAATTATTATTCTCATAATTCAAAGTAAAATAAAAATTCAATGTTAGTTTCACCATATGCACCCTTTGCAAAATCAATTTCACCATACGTCAATTCAAAATTAAAAAGGTGATTTGCATTGCCTCAAAACAGTAATGTTGGACAACAGGTCCCTTAATGGTAGCAATAAGAGTTGGCAGGGCCCTAATCTCTTAGTCCCTTGCATTTTGAAATTCCTCTACATGCATCACCCAAGAAATGCAACCTCCTTCTTAAGCGAGAGCCAATGCATGTCTGATGACAGACATTACATCTCCACCATTCATCGTCTAGCATCATAACATTATTCTCAACATTTGCGACAACTTCAACCACATCTGTAAGATGCATTGTTATGTCAACATGAATACTAGTAGGTGGTTGCAAGATGGCGGCCACTCTTGATGCACCATCACCTCTGCACCGTGGCATTGTCCTATTAACATGTCCCACAAAGTGCCATAACATCCTTGCCAGCAAGCCTCAAAATTCTTGATGGCAGATATCACATCTCCAACGATTTTCTGCTATCACATTGGGGTATGCTTCCTTTGTTTCTTGGGTGGCACTATCAGTAGATGTGATGGGCATGGCCTCACTAGGTTATGGGATTGCAGTGTTGCTTGTTTTGCTAAAGGGCTCTTTTCTTTTTGAGTGGAAAGGACTTTTTTCTATGTCGCTTCTTTTTGTTGTTATGATTAAGATTCACTGCGATACCACACTTTGTGCAGCCACACTAGATCATCCCCAAGGGTACTTCAGGTTTTACTTCCTTGTGTCAAGAGGCTTTGTTCTTAGTGGGCAGTCCATGCAAGCATGCCAAACTCCACATTCTCTGCACACAAGTTGAAATGTAATGGGGTTACCATTGTGTGGGCATTCCGCTATGAGGTGGTTTTCCCCACAACTAAAACACTTGATGGGTGCTTGATATGTGGTCGGACTTACTTGATTTTAGCATACACTAGAATGAGTCCTTTGGCACCATCCATGTAGTACATAGGGTATTTTGTTTCATATTCAATGAGATTCCAGCTCTTCATGTCGGAGTTGTTGTAGTGGAACTACAAGAGCAATATTGGGAGCTTAAGGATATTGCAAAGGATTGGGATTCCTCAATAGTTGAGGCACTTGTGTCCTCACCAAAAGGGGGTTCAGCCATGGCACTTGTGCATTAGGTGCTAGTGTTGGTTGCCTATATACTGGGATTGGTAGCTATTGGTATTGTTGGGGCCAGGGTTGTGCTACCCTTATATTGTAGAAACATGTATTTACATCATGCCCTGCAACATTGCAAATGGGACACCATAGCCGTGGGGGCTAAGCCACCTCTAGGGGGTTGAGTTTGTTCCTTAGGATTGGGCATTCATTGGTTGTATGGTTGGACATATAGTGTGGGAACCAGACATTCTCTCTCCGTGGGTATTGTGGTGGTTGAGAAAGTTGCAATGAAGGGTCATCTTGCAGCCTTTCTATTTGGACCCTTCTTCTAAACTGCTCAGATAGCAGTGCCCATGTGGCTCTTTCTTCTACGAAGGTCGAGGTACCATTCCAAGGCCTCATGGGTCAAGGCCATTGGAAAGTAGGTGGCTTTGGTTTCAATTGACTAATCGCCTCTGGCACAACATGCTCTGTCGAAGAGTTGAAGAAATCTGATGGGATCCCCTCATCCATTGTACTTTGGCATTTCTAATTTGCCAAAGTGTCTTTTGCCATCGTTGTTGTTGTTGCGATTGCTTCATTGACCAAAGTAATCCTCGGGATTTAGATCATCATTTTCCATTTCTTCTATAATCCTTGTGTCCTCTATGCTGCTTCTCGATGGTGAGAGGTTGAATTCTTGGAGAGCATCAAGGGCAGAAGAAAGTTTGTGAAAGTATGTAGGTGCTAGTATTTGTCCAGATCTGAGGTGCATACACAACGCTTAATTGTATCTTTCAAGTGAGTGCATTTGACTTTGAAATTCACAATTAATTTCAACCTTTGTAGCATAAAAATGGTAAGAAATATGCAATTGACAGGTTGAAATTAGTGCCTATGTAGTCGCAATTACTGAGACTCAGTAAAAAGACTTGAAAATTTTTGTTTGATATAGGTCTTTGCATGCGTGAAATTTAGGTTCAGAGTGATTGCAATTTGGCCTACAAACCGCCAAGAAACGGACTCTCGAAGAAGGGGCAAAATTAGTTAATTTTTCACTATAGGTCCTCCCTTTTTTTTTTTTGAGGGGGATTGGTTAACATAACCTAGCCTAACGTCCCTAACTACCTATGAGTTAGCTCACTCCCCTCTCTCCCTGTTTTTTTTGTGTGTGGGTTGAGTCCTAACTGAACCTCACTATAGTCTCTCTCTCTCTCTCTCTCTCTCTCTCTCTTCTTTCTCTTTCCTCTCTCCTCTCTCTAACTTTCTCTGTTCACTCTTTCTCCTCTCTCCTCACTCTCTCTCCCCCTTTCTTCTCACTCACTGTGGCACGGATGCTAGAGCACGATGGTGGATTCGATGCGACGACGGGAGTGCAGAGTGATGTGGTGCTCAATGACGCCCATGCATGTGGCATGGTGCCCGATGGTGGAAGCATGATGTAGGTGTGCATGTGTGTGGCATAGTGCCTAATGGTGGAAGCACGATGTGGAACTCATGCATGTAGCGAATGCATCACCTAACAATGCTCATGCGTGTGCCATCATGCTCGGTGGTAATCACATAGCGCGATGCCCAATGGCACATACACGTGTTGCACAGGCTTGATGGTAGTAATGCGACATGGCGCTTGATGGTGACAGTGTGATGGGTTGAATGATGCCCATGCATGTGGCAAAGTGCCCAGTGGTGCCCGCAAGTGTGGCATAGCACTTGACGGTGCCTACATATGTGGCGCAATGCTCGATGGCACCCGCACACTTGGCATAGTGCCCGATGGCACCCGTACATGTGGCATGATGTCGGAAGGCACTAGCACATGGAGGTGGCGGCCGCACAAGTGCATTGCCCAGAGCAACGATGTTCGGGAGGCATGTAGCTAGCATGGCACAGTAGTCGAGGTGGCGAGTGACAGTGGCCGAGGCAGAGGCGGCGGCATAGGGGGTGGGGGGGGGAAAGGGCAGTGGCAGATAGGGGGAGAGGGGGGTAGGGGTAGGGGGGGTGGAGGGGGTGGTGGAGAGGGGGATGCCAGGGGAAAGGGTGGGGGGGGGGGGGGGGGGTGGAGAGACATGGGGGGGTGGAGGAAAGAGGTGGAGAGAGGTGGGGGGGGGAGGGAGGAGGGGTGGAGGGGAAATGGTGGAGACGGGTGGAGAGAGGTGGGGGGTGGAGGAAAGAGGGATGGAGAGAGGTGGAGAGATGGTGGGGTGGAAAGGGGAAAGGGGCTATGGAGTGTAAGGAGATGGAGGTGTAGAGGGAGGTAGAGAGATGGTGGAGTGGAGGGCAATGGGGGTGTAGAGAGAGGTAGAGAGATGGTTACCTTGAGTGGTGGAGGTGGGGGTTGGATGGAAAAAGTGGAGGTGGTGGGGAGGGGGGATGATGGGAGGTGGAGATAGAGGTGGTGGAAATGGAAATGGAAGACAGAAGTTGGAGGTAGATGGAAAATATGGAGGCCTGACAGAATTTGGAGATGAAGGAGAGATGGGAGTGGCTTGGAAAAGTGAGGGGGGTGTTGCTTTTATAGGATGTAGGGGGTTTAAGGGATAATTTTAGGCATTTAGTGTATTAATGTGAGTATGTAAGTCAACATTATCCTTTTGCACCACTTAGAAGCATTTTTTCACTTCTTTGCCTTGAGGGATGTGTCTTGAACGGTTTTTTGAAGGGGGTCCTCTTTCACCCATGCAAACTTGTACTCTGCTTTCGCTTTAGGTGCTAAACTCCCCTGCAGCGGTGCCAAAATCTTGTCATTGTTTCTCCCAAGTGTAGGTTTCGAGGGTGTTGGCCACCTACAATCGTGTTGTTGCTCGTTGTAGCATAGGTGTTCACAAGTGTAGCATAGGTCCTCGGGTCGTATTCTGGTGAGAGGTGTAGGTTAAAGTGTTGAAAGCACATCTCATGCATGCACATGGCTTTCACCTCCACAAGAGTTCAAGAGTGTAAAAGAGGGTTGTAGGGTTCAAAAAGGGGACAGGATTGAGAGAGCTATCTTGGAGTTCTAGGGTTTAGAGGGGGTTGCAGGGTTTAGGAGGAGTCCAAGGTTGAGGAGTGGAGAGCTAGTCTCCTTTTGAGTCTCTACACAAAGTGGGGAGACCTAAAAAGCGGGGACCTTTTGGGTCTCTATACAAAGTGGTAGGACCTTTGAGTCTCTACACAAAGTGGGGGGACCTTTTGGGTCTCTGTACAAAGTGGGGGGACCTCTTGGGTCTCTACACAAAGTGGGGGGACCTCAAAAAGAGTAGGCTTTTAGTTGTTCTCCCTCTAGATTTAGTATTTCTCTTTCTAGATCCTGATTTTGCAAATATGATTGGATTATTTCTAGAGAGGATTTTGGCTATCCTCATGCTTTAAGATTCATCATACCATCTTTCAGGCTCAAGATATTACAAGTGACATTGCCGCTACTCTTCTACACACACTATGATCTCGTCGTTGTTGCTCTAAACTGCACTTCTGGCCCTTATTGCCACAAGGTTAACAGGGCTTATGGTAGTTCAAGGGTGGTAGTCCAAGGGTGGGAATCAAAGAGCCCATGTAGTCAAGAGCTTCTGGTAGTTCATGAGTTGCAAAGGTAATCCAAGAGGTAGTGATAGTCAGTCCTTGCATGGCACTTGGTAGCATCTCCTAAGGTCTTCTCTATAGGTTGCCACATTTTAAAAAGGCTTCCTTATTTATTTATTTTTTGTCTATGAGAAATAGGTAGAATAGTTACATGATTAAACAATGTCATTACAATCATACTTCAACTCTCTTATCCATTAAATATTCAAATGCAATATCTACACTTAAAAGAAACAACATGTTTCACACAACCAAACTACACCTTTACCAATACACATGTCACTAGTGATGAAAAGAATACATTTGTGAAAATTAAAGAATACAAAGCACAAAGGAATCTCAATACTGGAATTATTTTGAAAATGCAAGCCAAAGATTTTTTTTTTGAAAACCTAGGTTCGCAACAACAATAGCAATAAAGTAAACATTAAATTTAACATACATGGTTCACTACATTCTTCTAGAAACAAACAAGCAAATAAATCACATGTAAAGTGTGAAATGGGTATTAAACTTTGAAGAGGTGTTAGATTGACTTAGTTTTGTTGACTTGAAAAGTTTAACGTTTGTCAAATACCATTTGTGTGGGTAGGCATGTGTATTTCCTTGTTTTCCCCCATGCAAACCTTGCATATATGACCCATATTAATTGATTGTACATCAAAGGATTAGATAGGTAAAAAACTTTGCAAAAGTGCAAGCTTTGGTTAGTTTCATGATAGTAGAGTTTCATGTCAAATGGATACCTTTTGTGTGAGTGGACATGCATATTTTCATATTTTTCTGGTAAACTTCTATCATATGTCAAAATGTTGGATGGTTATAATAGTTACCAATGGTGTTCATTCTAGTTATTTTCATCCACTACCAAAGTCTCATGTCAATTGGATGGCATTTGATGGGTGGGCATGCATATATCCTTGTTTTTGCATATGGGTCTTCTATCATATGTCAAAGTGTCGGATGATAATGACACTTTATGGAGGTTATTACTTGACATAGTCTCATGCTTTCACCAAGTTTCACATTTATTTTTTGATACCATTTGAGTGGATGGACATTTGTATTTCCTTGTTTTTACCCATGCATAGTGCGTACATGCATTGATGGATTTCTTTCACATGTCGAAGTGGTGGATGTTGAGATATGGTGCCATGTGCACATGAATTAGAGGCTAAGGTATGGTGTAGAAATAGCCACCCAAGGATGTGGACTACATGATGAGAGGATGTGGAGCAAGGACATCCACTAGGAGAATGTGGATTAGAGGATCCCACAAGTGTTGACTATTCTAAAGGCTCTCTCTATATAAGAAGCCTATCTCTTGTATTACAATATGCACATTTGGTATAGATTGAGCATTGCCTACCATATGTCTCTCTCATGGAGTTTCTTCTATAGTTGGATCCTCCTTGATCTTTTACTACTTCCACATTGCACTAGGAAAGCACGATCCACATTTTCACATGGTATCTGAGCTTAGGTCGGCTCTTCTAGATTACTTTTATATTGTTCTTGAATATTACAATATGCACATTTGGAATAGATTGAGTATTGCCTACCGTATGTCTCTCTCATGGAGTTTCTTCTACGGTTTGATCCTCCTTGATCTTTTTCTAATTCCATATTGCACTAGGAGAGTACAATTCGTATTTTCACATGGCATCAGAGATTAGGTCTACCTCTTCTAGATTACTTTTATATTGTTCTTGAGTGATTGTGAGCGATGTCCATTCACCTCCATTGAGAAATCTCTGTCTACTTATTTCTGTTCCATTTTTCTTGGGAGAGTTTAGAGAGTTTTTATTGTGAGATTCTTCTTCTAGTATCCACAAATCTATTGTGAGGGAAAGTGAAGTCTCCATTGGTTAGATAGAGAGAAATCCACCAGTTTACAACAGTCAAGGATAGCGACTCAGACTATTCTACATGGGCAGTCAGCAAAGATAGATTTTATGCCAATGGCCAATTCATCGTAGGAACAGAGCATGAACTAAGGACCTTCAGTCGTGACCAAAGGTACTACTCAGTAGCAAAAGCTCCTACAATAATGGACACAAGAGATACAAGTACCAAGCATCACCGACCTAGCTACAACCGATGCAAACTCAAGCAATAACTACAAAGCATGCCACATCCTAACTACAATGACTCCACGTAGCATCTACATGCAAGCAAAGAAGCAAAGCTCCTAGGGGACTCCAAGCGACCAAGCATTGACACAAAACCCATGACTTTAGAGTAGCGCGACACCAACTCAAGCAACACAAGCTCAAGCTCTGAGCATACCCGATCATTAACAACAATAGCTGCCAGTCAACTCAATGCTTCATAGCGCATAGACACAGCATAATCATGCCAGCCCCGACTCCTCAAAGCAAACGTGGCCTCCTACGCAGCGACGATCGGCTAGAGAAGATGGCGATGATTGGATCAAAGAGGCGACATCTTCTCCTTGTTGTTAAGGGCAAAAGCAGCAACAGCAAAGAGGAACTAGGGGGGGAGTCCTTAGATCATTATCATTAATACGTTGTATCTAGTTTATAGTGAGATATGAAAAGACGGAAGTTCTAGGACCAGGCGGAGAACTGAAGAGGCACGGCAACCATCACGGCAACCATCACGGCAACCATCACGGCAACCGTCACGGCAACCGTGAAGGAGTTATGTGTGCCGGTTAGATAAAAGAGAAGAGAGCGATCATTCGGGGGGCTCATTGATGAGGATCGGAGCAAGGATCAGTGTGATCAGAAGAGGAACATTGTTATGTATCAGAGAGTACGGTGTTGTACTGCTCGGAGAAGTGTAATACAGATATTCTATTGCATCTACCTTATTGTTTTATCATGAATGATTCTGTCGATCACTGTTCTACTCTATGAATTTTCATACGCAGTTCTGAAGTTCGATTACGCATGTAAATCTGTCGCAGTAGTGCGTTTCGAGTTAGTCTTCAGAGTAGAGAGGGCTAACACTTTGGCGACCACGGAAGATTTCCATGTTCGTCGCGGTGGATACCCCGGAGAGGTTGGATGCTCCCCATCTGTAATACTCTGATTCCTCGGTGCGTGGACTAGCGCATGAATGACGCTGGGAGTGAGCCAGGGGGAACATCGCGCTCTCCGGAACGGCCTCGGGAGCCTGCAACTCCAGTATCGGCACGTACAACCCACGAGGAACGGCATGACAGATATGTGGCTCAACGTGATCTTCTCTTCGGCTTCTTCACGGATAGTGAGAGTAGTAGCCGCTCTGACACACCTCCGCTGATCCCAGGAGAGGAAGGTCCAGTCGTTTCCGGTGTTCAGGAGGAAGGCGAATCCTCCGGACGCAGTAGCCCGTTCGATTTAACAAGTACTCCTCCGGAAGACGAAGCGTCACCGTTGCGGAATTCCCCACCACCGAGTCCCAGGAGACGGAGGGGTGGTGTGCCTGCAGGAAGCGGAGCCCCAGGTCCATCACCAGATCCCGGTAGGGGAGGTGGAGGCGGTGGAGGCGGAGGCGGGGGTGGAGTTCCGGCGGTAAGTAGCGCGGCTATTCCACCACTGGTACCCAGGATGACGGTGAAGTACCCCAAGTTTTCAGGACGGGATAAGGAGGATGCGGATGCACATATACTGTCATTTGAGATGGCATGGATGGTGAATACGGCTCCACCAGTGCAGGCGACAGATCTTATGAAGATGGCGACTTTCATCCCGACACTGCAGAAGCAGGCGGCAGTATGGATCGCGCAATATGGAGCTACCCATTTCGCCACGTTTGATCTACTGCGGGATGCCTTTTTGCTCCGGTTTCGGGAGGACAAGACCCGTGTTCATGTCCTGGCCAAACTGGGGAGACTGGAACAGAAGAACCAAGAAGTGGAGGCGTATGCGGCCAGGTTTCGGTCGTTGATCCGCCGCCTCGATGCAGCAACTACCCCGGCAGTCCCCATCCAAAATGCTTACTTCATGGAGGGGCTGATTAAAGGATTGAAAAGGTCCCTGGCATCGTTGGATCTGGAAGCTCTTTCATTGGAAGAAGTCGTCCAAGCAGCGGTGAGGGCGGAACAAGTTCTGTTTACTTCCAAGGGAAGGAAAGGAAAAGTGAAGTATGAGGAGGCTGAGGGAGACTCCGATACCGATAATGAGGAGGAGTCGGATCAGTCGGATGAGGAGGAGGACAAACGTTCCATGAGGCGGAAGGCTGGAAAAGCGGCAGGGAAGTTATTTCCGGAAGGATCTGCTGCCGGAGCCAAAAGCCGGGATAGTGGAATAGGGTCCTCTTCAAAAGTTCGCAAGGATATTTGGTGTAATCGGTGCCGGAATGCAAGACACTTAGCAGAGGAATGCGGTTTGAATGAGCGGTGGTGTGCGATTTGCCAAACAGCGACGCATACCACGGAGATCTGCCGCTATAACGCACGAATAGCCCCGACACCAGCGGTGGCGGCGGTAGTTGCGGCAGCAGCCGCAGCACCAGCCGCGGTACCAGCCGCACCGGCGAAAAGACCTTGGCGGCCGAGAACGGCTGGAACAGGTGCAGATGAACCAGCAGGGGAACGGACGTTCCTATGTTTTTATTGCAATCAACCCGGACATCGAAAGGTAGATTGCGAATTATTTAAGCGCCACAAGGCGGAAAAGGAAGCAACCCGGGGATCCGGAGAAGGCAAGTCCGCACCAGCAGTGAATGCGGTTCTGATTATCGAATGCGATGATGCCAGTCAGCAACAGGATAGCAAGGAGCCTAGTCCGAAGTCCGAAGAAGTACCGGAAGTACCGGCGGGTGTCCCTGTTGAAGGCAAAGTGGGAGGAAGTGCGAGCGGAGATGTGCTCGTGGTCACACGATCCCAGGAAAAGGTGCGGGAATACAAGGCCCAGCAAGAGAAGGGGAGACCTACGGCGTTGGACTGGCAGGCACAACAAAAGGTGCGGTCGACGGTCGGTGAATGGGTCCAGAAAACCCCAACGGTGTTACCTAGGCCGAGCGCGGAAAAGGCAGTCTCGGTGACGGAGAATGGTGCGAAGGTGGCAAGGCGCCTGCAAGGAGAGCAGTCAGAAGCGACTTGTCTACCTACCAGTCAGAAGGACAGCCTGATGACCGGCGAGGAGGGTGTTGAACCATATGATTTATGGCAGGATTTGCGGAAACAGCAAATACACATGACAATGGAGCAATTGTTAGCATTGGTACCCAATTTCCGGAGTTCTCTCATCAAACAATTGACAGAACCAGTCAGGGCGATGGAGTCGGAGATGGAAGCGGTAACAATGGAAGTGTCGTCAGACGAATCTGCAAAGCCTGCAGCGGAAGTACAGCCTCCTGTTTTTGACGAAGCGGTCCCGGTAATTTCCGTAACACTGGAGAACAGCCGTGTGGGAGGGGTGTTGCTGGACGGAGGGTCTGGGGTCAACATCCTGTCCGAACAAATGCTGGTGCCATTGGGTATCACAAAATGGGAATCAGCACCCTTCGCCGTTCGGATGGCAGACCAACGGAGAGTGCAGCCGTTAGGATTGCTCCGTGGATTGAAAATGGAGGTTTGCGGCGTGAAGTTCGAAATCGCTGCGGTGATTCTCCGGATGGAGGATATTAGCGGGTCATACCCGTTATTGCTCGGCAGACCGTGGTTGCGGCAGGCCCGTGTGAAACAAGACTGGCAATCAGACCGCATCACCATTCGGAAAGGAAAAAAGAAGCTGAAGCTCTCGGTACATACCAAACAAGGGCTGAGGACACCATTCCGACCGACGATGGCGGAAGGTATCCATATGATGGACGGAATGGGGGTCGAAGAGGAGGATGATTACTTCAGTAGGAATACGGAGCTGGTAAGCTTGTTCGAGGTCGATGTGGTTGCCGTTTTAAAGCAATATCAGCATCAGATTCCCTCGGCTACGCAGGAGTCATCCAGTTCCACGAAAGAACCAGTCGAAGGGAGTCTACCGGAAGGCACAGGAGACATGCCGGACGAAGCAGGAGTGGCGGAGGCGGAAAGAGTTTTCGAGCAGGAACTCCGTCGCTCGCGGAGGGTCAAAGAAGACGAGCTGCTGGATCTTAACCTCGGGACGGAGGAGGAGCCAAAGAACGTCCGTGTCAGTGCGAAGCTCGATAAAGGATTTCGGGGAAAATTGGAGACATTGCTGAAATCCTTCAAAGACGTGTTCGCCTGGGACTACACAGATTTGCTCGGCATCGATCCCAAATTCTATCAGCACAGGATCAATCTGCAGAAGGATGCGATACCGGTTCGGCAACAACGGTATAGAATGAACCCGAACTATGCCCAGAGGGTGAAGGAGGAGCTGGACAGGCTGCTAAAGGTCGGGTTTATCTATCCGGTTGACCGTGCAACGTGGCTTTCGCCAATAGTGATTGTTCCGAAAAAGAATTTGAAGTTGCGGGTCTGTGTTGACTACAGAAAGCTTAACGCGGCGACAATCACGGATCCGTTTCCCTTGCCGTTTAATGATACTATGCTGGATACAGTGGCAGGTCACGAGATGTATTCTTTTCTGGATGGCTTCAGTGGGTATAACCAGGTGCAGATGGCACCAGAAGATCGAGAGAAAACAGCCTTCATCACGGAGTGGGGAGCATTTGCTTTCCTGGTGATGGCATTTGGGCTAAAGAATGCTCCGGCAACATTTCAACGCATGGTCCAAGAAATATTTGATGATTATTTACGAATCTTTATGCAGGTATTTCTGGACGATTTCAATGTTTTTGGGAGTCGCGAGCAGCACCTTGAGCATCTGAAGAAATGCTTAACCCGGTGTAGGGAGGCACGGTTGTGTCTGAACCCTATGAAATGTGCATTCGCCGTGGGCAGCGGTATGCTGCTGGGTTGCATTGTCTCGGCGGAAGGCATTGCGGTAGATCCGGCGAAGGTCGAAGCGATTCGGCAGGCAAAGGTTCCTGGCAACGGTAAGCAGCTCGGGAGATTCCTAGGGCAGGTTAAATGGCACAGCCGAATGCTGCGGTATCTGGCGGATGTGGCGACACCACTGTATGACCAACTCAACAAAGTACCGGTAGTCTGGTCTCCTGCTTGTGACTTAGCTTTTCGACGGCTCAAACTGATGTTGGCGACAGCACCGGTGGTTCAGCCGCCAGATTGGACGAAGATGTTTCATGTCTTCGTGGATGCCTCGGACGTGGCTATTGGCAGTGTCCTCATGCAGGAAGCGACAAGCAAGTGGTTCCGACCGGTGTATTATGCAAGTCGCAGGTTGTCAAAAGCCGAACGGAATTACTCTACGACGAAGCGGGAAGCATTGGGGATGATTTATTCCGTAACAAAGTTTCATCACTACCTGTTGGGGAATCGGTTCACGTTTCATGTGGATCATTCCGCCTTGTTGTATTTGGTACACAAGCCCGAGCTCACTGGAAAGTTGGCCCGGTGGATGCTGCTTTTACAGGAGTTCGACTTCACGGTGGTCCATCGACCAGGAAGTACACATGCCGTAGCGGATTACCTTTCGCGGTTGGAATCTGGCGAAGACCCGATGGGTGTGGAAGACGATTTTCCGGATGCCCAGCTGTTCGAACTGGAGGCGGTGGTACCGGCAGCTCCAAAGACGTGGTACGACGACATGTTTCACTTTGTCGACACGGGCCAGATGCGCGACGGAATGTCGCGAGACCAGCGGAAACGGCTCGCGCTCAAGAGCAGAGACTTCCGGATTATTGCTGACCAATTGTATAAGCAGGGGCTAGATGGTGTGTTGCGACGGTGTGTGTACCCACATGAGCAGGAGGTCATCCTGGAAGAGGCTCACCAAGGAATCAGCGGTGGACACTTCGCAGGAGAAGTAACCGGACGGAAGGTACTCCAAGGAGGTCTGTGGTGGCCAACATTAATGGGGGATGCGCATAGGTTCGTCAAAAGATGCGATGTGTGCCAGAGGTTGGGCCAGCCATCAGGTCGGGACCGGATGCCGCATAATCCCATACTGGCCCTCGAACCGTTCATGAAGTGGGGGCTGGACTTTGTAGGTCCGTTTTCGCCGCCGGCGAGGAGGACAGGTAACCGGTATATCCTGGTGGCGACGGATTACTGTACCAAATGGGTGGAGGCCAGAGCACTGAAGGATAATTCGGCAAAGGCTGTGGCCAGATTCCTTTATGAAGCCATTATGACACGGTACGGATGTCCGGTTGAGCTCGTCACGGATCAAGGTGGGCATTTCATTAATGCGGTGTTACGGGAACTGGTTACCCGGCACCTAATCATTCATAAGAAGTCCACAGTGTATTACCCTCAGGCAAACGGACAGGCGGAGTCCTCGAATAAGGTGTTGCTAGTCATTCTGAAAAAGCTGGTCAATGAAAATCGGACAGATTGGGATGAAAAACTTTACTCCGCATTATGGGCGTTCCGGACTTCCTATAAGGTTGCGACGGGGTTCACGCCATTCAAGTTGGTTTACGGAGTTGAAGCAGTGGTCCCCATGGAATTTCTAGTACCGAGTCTGCGGATTGCAGCGGCAGAGAAATTGGGCTGGGACGAGTCCGTAGACCGGAGGATTGAACAGCTGGATCGGCTGGGTGAGGAGCGGTTCAACAGTGCGTATCTTGCACAGGTAGTCCAGGACAGACGGAAGGTCTGGGTGGACCGTCATTCAAAGAAGAAGACCTTCAAACGGAGAGATGCCGTGATATTGTTTAACACTCGGATGGGTCCGCATCCGGGTAAGCTGAAGTTACGGTGGGGAGGTCCGTATTGGGTGGTGGAGCGTTATGGTGACGGCACGTTCCGATTAGGAACAGTACAGGGGGAGCTGTTGCAGAAGCCGGTAAATGGATTTCGTCTCCGACCATATACAGGGCCCATGCCACCTTACCCATTTCCGGAGATACCACCTGTGATGATCATTTCCAATGCATTTATAGCCATTTCGGTGGAGAAACCGATGATGGGGGCTATTAGTACGCACGTATGGTATCACTCACCTTATTCCGAGAAACGGTGGGAGCAAAGCTTCGTGTCGCGGAGCGAGGACGCCGCCATGCAATCTACTGAATCTTCGAAGTGGGGCTTTTATCAGGATGATGGGACACTTGATCGTTGCATGCAAACAAGGAGTTCACCAGGGCATCCAAAAGGCAATTTGGAAGCAAAAGGGGGCTTATTTCCAACTCTTTGTTTTCCAGAACTCTTCTCCCTCGCATCCCAGCTTCTCGCCGCTATGGTGGTCTTCCATCTGATCAATCCGTTACCTGTTGGGGATGAGGCTGTGCAGTCTTGGCTGACACGAACTCGTCTGGTGGAGTTCGCGGGTTTGCCATGGGCTACGACACCAGTTCATCCATTGGCGCAAGATATCTTGGCGCAGCTTGCACGCGGGCGCAAGGTCGTGGTGTATGGAAAGACTTTCACCTTGTGCAAGGAGCTGGTAGCGGCCCGGTTGCACTTGCCGGTGGATGGTCCATGCAAAGTCACGAAGCTTACCAGTAGTGCCATGGAGGCAGCTCTCGGCGCAGGTTGCAAGGGGGAGTACAACATGAAGAAGCTGGATGCTTCGAAGAAGATATGCTACAAGTTTATTGCGGAGGCACTCTGGCAGAAGGTGAAAGCAGAGCTACTGGGACAGGCCCAGTTTACCTATTTCCAGAGGGCGGAGCAAGGGAAACCGGTTCCCTGGGCGAAGCTGATGGCGGACAGAATTCTGGAGGTGGCCAAGAAGCTCTTGAAGCCCACGGCAACATCCCGGATGGGGCAAGTCTTATTTCTTTTGTTCGGACCAGATGCGGAACCGGTAGTCCCAGGGTCGTATGTGGAGGTGGAGGAGTCCACAGACGATGCTTCGGACAAGGAGTCCAAGGAGGTGGAACCAGCAAGATCAACAACGGAGGGAGCTCTGACGCCAAGGAACCAGGTGACTCCGGTAGTACCTGCGGTGGAGGTTACGGCGGTAGTACCTGCGGTGGTGGTTCCGGCAGAAGTTCCACAGGGCAGCCAGAGGAGTAGGCCAGCGGTCTCAGCAACATCGAGCCGCATGGCCAGTTTATTGAAAAGAAAGTTGGCTCTTGTGCCGGAAGGAGCAATGTTGAAGAAAACCCGCCCGGAAGCGGAGGCCTTGCAAGGGGAAAGCTCAGTCCACACTCGGGAGGACAGTTCGGGGAGACAGGCATGTCAGGAGGAAACCCGTGTAGTCCCAAGGGGGAGTGGTGAGCTGCAGCTATCTCCGCCGGTGGAGACATATGATCTGGTCACGGCACGACGGTTGGCGGAGCGCTTGCTCCAATGTTTTCAGAAGGGGCAGCTGGAGGAGAATGAGGCGAAGTTGCGCCAGGAAAATGCCAGGCTGCTCGAACGCAATCAACAGCTGCAGGAGCAGTTGTTACAATTCCAACAGATGGATGCCCGGCGACAGCAGGATATGGAGGAAGCAAGGACGGCGATTGTCGCCCAAACTCAAGAATACCTGCGGCTGACGGAACGATGACGGTGGCGGATCCGGAATCCGGAATCCGATTCACCGGGAGTGCCAAGTGTTAAGGGCAAAAGCAGCAAGAGCAAAGAGGAACTAGGGGGGGAGTCCTTAGATCATTATCATTAATACGTTGTATCTAGTTTATAGTGAGATATGAAAAGACGGAAGTTCTAGGACCAGGCGGAGAACTGAAGAGGCACGGCAACCATCACGGCAACCATCACGGCAACCATCACGGCAACCGTCACGGCAACCGTGAAGGAGTTATGTGTGCCGGTTAGATAAAAGAGAAGAGAGCGATCATTCGGGGGGCTCATTGATGAGGATCGGAGCAAGGATCAGTGTGATCAGAAGAGGAACATTGTTATGTATCAGAGAGTACGGTGTTGTACTGCTCGGAGAAGTGTAATACAGATATTCTATTGCATCTACCTTATTGTTTTATCATGAATGATTCTGTCGATCACTGTTCTACTCTATGAATTTTCATACGCAGTTCTGAAGTTCGATTACGCATGTAAATCTGTCGCAGTAGTGCGTTTCGAGTTAGTCTTCAGAGTAGAGAGGGCTAACACTTGTGATGAGAAGAGACGACAAATTCAAAGATTTGGCCAAAGTTTTGTAATTTTTGACACGTGGTAGTGGTTAGGGTGTAGTCACTTTCAAGGTTTAGTTATGTTAGTAGAGTGCCACATGGCACACATGCCTATCATGACACATGTCACACACTGACATCTCAGAATTCTTTCTAAGCACTATTTTGAAAACAGCATATGAATACCCTCTACCACATCATGCCCACTCTTTCTTCATAAATTATTTGACAAGCCATAACTTTCAATCTAGAAAGAATTTGCATGTGCTCCAAAAAGGAAAAATAACCACGCCTATCAACTTAGTCTTAATGTATGCAATTTGACACTGTCATATTTGAAAGTTTCTTCAAATGGTAAGGCCTTTGCAATGGAAATACGCACCCCAACTGTTGAGAAGTTCACTTGGGAATGATTCCACACTTGGGCTAAACAAATGAGGTTTCTCCTGATGCATCAGAAGCTTTGGAAGACTGTAATAGAAGACATATCCACTGCACAAAATGAAGCATGGAAAGCAAAAGATGAAGCAGCACTATCACTCATTGGCTGGCAATTGGGTCCAAACACATAGACTCTAAGGATCATGCTAAAGATGCATGGGATGAGTTGAACATAGTGTTTAGTGCAAAAGCAAAAAACCAAGAAATTCATCTTAAGATTGAATTATATGGTTTGCACATGAGCTTCAATGAATCCATGGCACAATTTGTCAACAAGTTCAAAAGCATTATGACCCAATTAGAAGGCATAAATGCAAAATTAGGGGAAAAGGATGCACTTGCAATCCTCCTTAAAAGCATGCGTGAAGAGTACCATGCACTAACAAACACCTTGAAGAATCTTCCAAAGCCAAAGTTTGGGGAATGTGTATCATCTCTTCTTGAGAAAGAAAGAGAGTTGAAATCATCAACATCGACATCTACATCAACACGCATAATCAATCATGAAGAACAAGCGTTGTTCAGCAAAGCATCAACGAAGTGTTACCATTGCAGAAGAATGGGTCACTATCAAAGTGATTGCAGAGACTGAAGAACAAACCAAAGTGTCACCATTTCAAGAAGCTAGGACACAAAGAAGAAGACTGTCGATTGAAGCAACAACAAGTCAAATATGTGGAGTCGTCATCAAAAGCCATGAGTAGAATGACAACAACAACATGTATTGAGAAGCAAAAGCCTTTCCACCTTTAGCCTATTCTTGTAATCAAACCTGACCACCTACAAGTAGCCATGCAAGCACTCAGGGGAGGTATTGAACACCTTAAGTAACAAGGTACGCACTAAGGGGAGGTGATGGATTTGTAACTCACATCTGACCACCTTGCGATAGCCAATGGATCATGGCACCAAGGGGAGGTGTTGAGATATGGTGCCATGTGCACATGAAGTAGAGGCTAAGGTATGGTGTAGAAAGAATTAAAGTAGCACCCAAGGATGTGGACTACATGATGAGAGGATGTGGAGCAAGGACATCCACTAGGAGAGATGTGATCAGAGGATCCCACAAGTGTTGACTATTCTAAAGGCTATCTCTATATAAGAAGCCTATCTCTTCTATTACAATATGCACATTTGGAATAGATTTAGTATTGCCTACCACATGTCTCTCTCATGGAGTTCTTTGCTAATTCCACGTTGCACTAGGAGAGCATGATCCACATATTCATAGCAGATGGCAGTGATACTTTGCACAAGTGTTGCATTGGGCTATTTTCATACACTTGTAAAGGTTTATTTTGATTGGATTAATTTGTGTGGGTGGGCATGTATATTTTCTTATTTTTGAACGTGTGTAGTGCATACGTGTCAAGAAATATACAATAATTGATCATACAATAAATATCAAAGTGTTATATGGGGAAAGAGATTTGAAGAGGTATTATTTTAATTTAAATCCATACTCTTGAAATTTTTCATATTGGTTCAATATCATTTGTAAGGGTGGCCATGCGTATTTCTTCGTTTTTGCACATGCATCATGCGAAAATATAAACTAATTGATACTAAACCATTTTTCACGGTGTTTAATGGTAAAAACCATTCAAAGGTGTTGATTTTGGATATTTTAATGTTCTTGCAAACTTTCATGTTGATTGGGTAGTGTTTGTGTGGGTGGGATAGTATATTTCCTTTTTTTCTACCCATGCACAACACATACATGCAAGAAAATATGCACTCATTAATTGCAAACCATATGTCAAAGTGTTATATCCATATAATCTTTTCATAGATATTGGGTTGAGTTAGTTGCATGCACTTGCAAAGTTTCATATCGATTGGATACTATTTATGTGGCTGGGCATGCATATTTAAACCTTGTTTTTGCAAATGCATAGTACATATGTGCCAAGAAACATAACTTAGTGATTATAAAGCATAGGTCAAAAGCATATTATTTTACCAAGGTGATAATTTTGGTTAATCTCATGTGCTTTCAAAGTTTTATGTCCATCAAGCATCAATTGTGTAGGTAAGCAATGCTTATGTCCTCGTTTTTGCCCATGCATAGTGCGCATGTGCAAGGAAGTATGCATAATGCATCTCTCCTTATCTTTTCCCATGCAGAGTGTGTATGTACAAGAAAATATGCATTGGTGGGCCTCACTCACATGTCAAATTGCAAGACAGCTATGGTAATTTTCAAACATATCAAGTTGAGCTAGTGTCATGCACTTGCAAGGTGTCATGTGGATTGGATACCATTCTATGGCTATGGATGCATATTTTCTTGTTTTAACCATGCGTAGTGCGCATGTGCAAGGTAATAAACATTAATTGATTATGAACTATATGGCAAAGTGTGAGATGGGTACAAAATTTGTAGAGGTGTTAAGTTGAGTTAAATTCATGTTCTTGAAAAGTTTAATGTTGGTAAGATACACTTTCTGTGGATGGTGTGACGGGATTTTAGAGTTTGTCAATGGTGCGATGTGTTGGAGTATCCATGTGAATTGTGGCCATCATGAGAGTCGAGAGCAATGAGTGGAGGCTCAAGCATATAAAGGAAAAGCTAAGAAGAAAAGGGGAAAAGGGGGGGGGGGAGTAAAGGAGTGCAGAAACATGGGGAAGAGGACGAAAATGCAGATATATTGGTGTCATCGTCTGTAGTATAAGTGTAGCTTAGGACCTCGGATCGTATTCCACTAAGAGACGTGGGCTTGAGTGAACAAGCAAACAAAATTAGAAACCTCACTGCAGGAGCTTAACTATCAACCTTGGGCACCCTCGATTGTGTTCCTTTCTTTTTTTTTACGGAGGAGACGAAGACAGTGAAGGTGAAGTTGAAGGTTGAGTCACTTTCTTATGTTTTCTGAAGGATGAAGGTGTACCTGACTATCTCATTTTCTTTAGCTGGCCAAATGGGGAAATACCTTCTCTTTTTCATGTGGTCATGTGGTCTGGGGATGAAGGAGGAGTTGAGGATGAGGAATCAATGGGTTCAGAAGAGGGAGAGTGTTTGTTCGACGATGGACATTTTGAAAAAACCAACTACTTTCGAGCGGGAGAGAGGAAGGAGGGAGAGGGTTTCTCCCTCCCGCACATCTTCATGATGCCTCAGCTATGTGCAATAGAGGTGAGCCTCCAACAATAGGATGGTAGAACTAAAATTGGCAACCAGCATTGAAGGCAAGGAATCTGTAGAGTTTCATTCAGATTGGCACCAACTACGAGTTACTAAGTGTGGTAGCAAGCCTTTATTGCAACCACTACAAAAAGTGCTAGCTAGTGTATCACCCAATCATGCTTACACCCAGGTAGCATTTTGAGAGGAGATGATTGCTAGAATGGATTGCTGCACAAGTTTGGTAGCTCCTTGGACATTGTCGATCGCGGATGTGGACTTTGGGTTGATGTCATTTATTGTGTCCAAACTATGGATGAGTTTTGTCATATCTTCTTCTTCCTTTCTTTCCTATGTTCTCTTATCCTTTCTTGCTT